>NC_046984.1:3997967-4057395 GCF_009769545.1 Cyclopterus lumpus
GGACGCCAGGAGGGTGACTGCGCCGTACTTCTCGGAACTGTTCACGTTCTGAAACGGAGAGAGCGGGTGAACGACCATCACAGGTTGTTTTTTTACTGCGGCCGGAGAAGCGGCTCGGATCTCACCTGCTCCCATATTTTCCTCTCGAGGAACTTCTCCACGAGCTGCCAGCTGGTCAGAGAGTTGTGAGTCAGATGGGCTTTGAGAGCCTGGAAACATGAAGAAATGTGGTGGGGGGGAAAAGCACAATAATATCACACACAAAAATATATCTGGCTGATTGAAATGTCGCCTTTAGTTCCTCACCTTGTACTCATCGGAGTGGAGCGTGTTGGACGGGAGCCCGTTTCCCTCAGCGAGGAAGCACTGCTCCAGACACTGAAATACACGACCCAAACATACAATGTACCATGAGGCTCTTGCAACATGTTGTCTTTGCAAAGATTCAAGAAATAAGATACATAACACATAAGAGAGGCCGGTAGGTGGATTTATGATTCCGCCCTGCCAGCTTCAGACAACCACATTGCCGAGGACCGACCTGCAGCGTATACAGCAGTCTCTGGCAGAACACCATGAGCCCTCCTTGCTGTGGATGCTGAGAAGCCACCTGGTAGAGGATCTTCACAGAGTTATTCCACAGGGGAGTCAGGAGACTGGACACGAGAGGTACAAATAAATAATAAACACAATTTCACACGGTCGTGAAGACAGAATTGTGAGACATATAGCCTGTGCACCTGTTGAAGTTCTCTTGAACCAGGTTCTCGTTCATATAATGCAGCTCCCGCTCCAAGTAACGCATCAGAGGGTCTGCGGCCTAAGAAAAGAGAAGAGGCTGGACATCAGGCATCCATCAAAGGGCGTCTGTATTTGTGTTGCACTGGCAGTGATGGTCGCCTACATCCTCTGTGGACTTGGAGGGAATCCTCCGCCTGGTGGACATGTTGCGGACATGGGTCTCGATGTCTGTGTTTAACTTAAAGAAGGCAGATCACAGAGGTCATGTTGAGGTTTTTTTTCTTCTCTCTACTCAATATCACCATTTCGTTTCCTGGTGAGCGAATGCCACGTGGTCAATGCCGCACCTTTTTCCCCAGCGTGTCTAAAGCAGAGCGAATCTCTCGGCCGAGGACGCCCTGGGCCTGCTGCAGCTGCGAGGGCAGAGTGTTTTGGAACTGGCTCTCCCCGATCACAGTGCGGGTCCGATCCCGAAGCCCCGCCCAGTTCAGCTGTGTAGGAAGCCGGGTCAGCACCAGCCGCAAGTGCTCCAGGTCATTCACCACCACGCACAACTACGGAGAGAGGGGAAGGATCAAAGATGCGTATCATGCATACCATGCAAAATGTTTCTTTTTCTTTTCATCCTTTTTACCATGTTGATGGCCCTGCCGTGGTCGGAGTTCTCGGACAGCACCCTGACCCTCTCCTTCAGGGTGTGACAGTAGTTCACCACAATCTTGCACACATCCTGGAAACACACAGAAAACAAAGATTGCCACGCTCGGATAATCTGACCGGAATAGCACGTTATTAGGACCCCCGTCGGTGGCTGCGTGCTGTACCTCGGTGAGTTTGACCATGAGCATGAAGGCCTCCTCGGGGTCAGGCCAGGACAGCTGCTCCCACAGCTGGCAGACGGGTTGGATGCATGCCACCAGGTCCACTGCCGAGGAGCTGTGTTTTATGGGCACCGCGCCAGACTGCAGGGGCTGGAGCTGAGAGGAGAGTTTGAAACACATCATGAGGATATTGCCTGTGGATGAAATAAGCTATGGGGGTCATTTAGTATTTTTAGGCCTTTTTGTAGCTGTTATTTTTTGGGGGGTATTCTTTTTTCTCCTAATTTGAGTCTCTTTGTCTTTGTTCTCTGTCTTCCTGTGGTCATTCAGTGTAACAAATAAACTATATGTTCATCATAACAGGAGTGTTACCTGGTCCACCTGCACAGCCCTCTCCACCCTGTCCTGAGTTGTGCTGAACGCCTGGTTCAGCCAGTAGGGCAGAGCCTCCCTGAAGCCCTCTTGAAAGTTTGTCAACTCAAGCGATCCCCTGAAAGTGAGAACACCAGACATTTTGATGTTTGTCCGGTATGAAACTCGGGCAGCTTCGTCTTTCCTAAGGGAGAAGGGCCGACAGGAGAGGAGACAGCGGCCTACAACCGGGCCAAAAAACACACGGATGCAGGAGATCCAGGAAGAAAAGTTCAGAACACGACAGGTGGTGCCAACGCAAGGGGTGCTGACCTTATCTGTCACAGCTGTCAGGACAGAGAACGGTATAGGAAATACGATTATAGATGCTCTATAGATTAGGATGCGAGTAGGAGGGCTAACCTCTTCTGTAAGAACGCCTTGTCTTTCTGGATGGCCTGCAGGCTCAGGTACACGGGGAACAGGCTGTTGGCGAGAGCCTGCTCCATCTGACCCTCGATCCGGGATAAAGTTTCCCTCACTTCTTTAGCGATCTGTGGAGGAGAGATAAGGAGGCGAGCGGATATGAGACGAGATCGAATGACTGAAAAATGAGTTTGTCAAGAAGAGTGGCGGTTGAGGGCACGAACCAGGGAGTCCAACCGCTCGTAGACGACAGTGAACACGTCCACTTGCACGGCACTACAGAGAGAAAAGTTCAAAAATATACCTCGGTTTGCTTGTTTTTATTTTGTACTTTATCAATAGTGCCACCCAAAGCCCTCTCATGCATTAAAAACTCAATTGGACCAATTGAAAAGCAAATGTTTAACTTCTAACATTCACGATGGCCTCGTTCCATTTAAGTGCTCCAGTGAGCCATTCCGGGATCTGAATGGAACGCAGCCACCACCGATGTCTATTAGTCCTACCGAGTCAACAGATGCCTGTCTATTGATGGAAAAAAATCCAATTGCCCCACCTCACCTGACAAACACCCGATTCCAGGCGACCTTGTTGTGTTTGATGTCTTCCTGCACCTCCCCAATCAACCTGGAGAGGGCGCTCACGATCTCTGACAGGTCCTGTGTGTCCCCATGGAGTGACAAAAACAACGAAATGAAATGCAATTGATTACAATAGAGAGACCACATCGCCCTCCATGATGTGTCCTCCTCACCTTAGTCATCGGCTGATGCAAACCCTTTTTGATGGTGAACCACTCCTGTGTACCTGTCTGATATAGAAGCCATATTATTATGACTAATGAAAGACTTCTGATACTCACACGGATGATAATGATGTCATTAGTGTTATTACTGACCTGTATGGCATCGCTGACCTCGTCATGTAACTCAAACTGAGCCGGGTTTAGTTTCTGAAACGCCTGAGTTTTGCAGATCTGGACCAAGATTCTGAGACCAAAAGCACATCCCTCGCGTTGCTGAATCTGTGCATTTAACCACGACCGCCATGTCGGCGACGACAACTCAAACATAAAGCATGTGTACCTGAGCAGTGTGTGTAGTTTGGGAGTGGCGCTGGGAGTCGGGGGGAAGATGTCTCTGTACTTGGCCACCAGACACAGTCCGTACTGCAGGAAACCATGAAGAGAGTCCCCAAGTTCCTGTTTCTGTGAACAGAGTGCAACGCCTTCATCAAACTCATTTACTTTTCAAACCCAACTGAAAGCAGCCGTTTCTGCTGTTGTGGTTGTTACACGTTTTAGTAAAAGGAACCAGGAAAGTGTGGTTTGAAAGAGCTGTCAAAAAGTTGTTTAGTACTTGTATTCAAAACGTATAGAAGTATTAGCAGCATCATTTGTGACTACAGATGAAAAATAGCCTCTTGGCTAACTGGCACATTTACAGAAATGTTTATATTAATGTGCACTGTCCCTTATCAAATAAACAAATAAGAAATCAGGAATTAATAATAAAAGTACTCTTCATGGCCACCACATACCTATTGAATTATTATTAGTGAAACAGTACACTTCATTGTAATGTAGGGTCAAGGTCAAATTTAAACTAATCTGTGTTGTGTAATATGTAACGAGGATCCTATTTTAATCTGCAAAGTGACCAGTAATTATAGATGTCAACATTTTTTTTGCAAAGTACAATATTTCCCCCTGAACTGTTGCGGAGTACGAATATAAATGGAGGTGCAGTCCTCCAGGATCAGGATCAAACTACTTCAGGGAACGTGCTTTGCTACTTCCCACCTCCGACGGGGAAGTGAGCGCTCATACCTGCTGGTACGGCAGCTCCTGCTGATGCCAGTGGTACTCTACGCTGGTCAGCTGCTGGAACAGCACAGACGAGTCCACCTCCAAGCTCTGGTACAGTTTGCTGTAAGCCACCCACTTCCTGTCGAGGTGCACACATCCACAAACGTACTGAGAAGTGCCACAGAAAGACAACACGGCATGCACAAGACTAGAAAGAGAGATATCTAAAAAAAAAAATATACTGCATTCTCCTGTTGCATAACTCTTCAAATGTTTGGGAAAAAAAAACAGTTTGTAACTTTAGTGACAATAAAGTTTTGTCATACTTACTCAAACTGTCTCTACAGTATATCCTGTCAGCAGAACTCGAGACTATGAAATAATCTGTGAAAAGATCACGTTTCGCTGTTTCCTTTCGGTGCTCTCGGTGATAATTTGCAAGATTCCACGGCGCCCAAAGAAAAACAGCCAATCAGAGCCAAGGGAGTCTCAAACGAGGCAACCCTCGGCTCTGATTGGCTGTTTTTCTTCGTTGGGCGGTGAAAGGAGCATTTCGGAGAAGCATTAGTAGCTTTAATTCATTGAATGTGTTCATTTTTATCTAATATGTGTGTGGTGTTATTCATTTGGAAAGCAGGACTCTCTAAACATATGTTATATCACCTCATACAATACAGCTGATAGATAATAATATTGAATAGTGAAAAGCAATATAAAGCCTATTCACATTGCATTTGAGATATTTTCAACTCCTGAACTGGTCTTATGTTCCTGTCTAAACACACATAGTCTGTTACACATCTGCGAGATGCTAACATGGAGCTTACGCCAGATCCTGGAGAAAAGGTGAGAGGTCATTCTGCGTAGCGTAGAACTCCAGCAGAGTCTGAGCCTCGCCGCACAGCGCCCCTTTCCACGCAGCGGAGCTCTGGAAGAGTTGGTTTGAAGGGAGAGAGCGAAAAAAGTGAGCGATTCGAATGGGATACATTTCTTTAAAGAAAGAGTGCGCTCGTCCTTTACCTGTTGCTTGGAGATGTACGCCTGAACAAACTGCTGCAGAATCCCACAGTAGTTGATGTAAGCACTGCGGCCGGCACTCAGCGTCCCGTCTCTCTGTGGGTCACGAGGCACACAAATCCAGTTTCAGTATCGTGCTGTGTTCCTTGGGCGGTAATGCACTTTTATTTTATACCGCTTTATGGATGAACTTGAGGTTCAGGTGGCACTGGCCGCGGTCGGGATATGTCTCTGTTCTGGGCTCCAGATTGTACCAGTTGTCTTCGGTGCAGTGGAGATCCTAAAGTGAGGCGGTTGCAAATAAGCGTTGGACTGTGAAGAATGCGAACAATAAAAAAAGCAGATGTACAAATGGGAACTACCTGTAGTTTTATGACCACCTTTCCCAAAAAGTCATCTGTGCCTTTCTCCTTTTTGGCCTCCTTGATCATCCTAAACAGGCACAAATGGGAAAGTTCACCTGCTTCGCTTGCTCCTCTATGTGTGTGTGTGTGTGTGTGTGTGTGTGTGTGTGTGTGTGTGTGTGTGTGTGTGTGTGTGTGTGTGTCACAGAGATAGCGTTCATACCTTTTCAAACTACTAAAGTTGGATGTGATCTCCTCCAGTTTCTGAGTGAGTGAAACCTCTTCGTCCTTATCCCTGAAACGGAAAGAGCACTGTGAGGGTCATATGAGCCTTGGGCACAGGCAGCACCCCCCCCCCCCCAGAAATGTTATAGTTATTCAGCCTCCTTTTGTCGTGGCTTTCTGTCTTTTTGTATTCCTTAGGTCCATTTGTGGTCATTTTTGCTGCCATAGTTGCTATCTATTTTGTGCCACTTTCTAATTGTTTTGGTAATTTTGTAGTTTTGACTGGAGAGGTTTTGCCCATGTTTGTATTTATTTTGTGTGTCTTTGTAATCAATTTGGGACTTCTTGTAGTCATTTGTGTGTCTCTTTGTAGCTGTTTTGTGTTTCCTTGTGGTCAGTGTGTGTTTCTCTGTAGTAATTTAGAGTCTCTTTGTAGTTGCTTTGTGTCGCATTGTGGTCATTTTGTGTGTTTTTGTAGTTGTTTTGTGTCACTTCGTAATCGTTTTGGTCTTTTGTAGCTTCTTTTGCCCGTGGTTGTTTTGTCCCTTTCTGTAGTTGTTTTGTGTCTCTTTATAGCTGTTCTGTGTTTCTTTGTGGTTGTTTTTTACAAATCTTTTTGTTGTTGATTCTTTGCGCTCATTTTGAGTCTCTTTCTGGTTGGTGAGAGTCTCTTTGATTGACATTTTGAAGGTGAAGGTCTAGGTGGCCCCAACACTTTAGTGAAGTGATGAAGCAGAATATAATGAAGAGGAAGCTTTTCAAAGCAGAACCATTACAGCTCTGGATGTTTTCCTCACCACATCTCAAGATGGAAACTGGCACCGGCGATGTCTTCGAACTCTCTAAAACCAAAAAGAAAAACACAATGAGAAAACCAAACTTCGACCTGGTTCAATGGGCATACAGCAAACATATTTAGACTCACATTATGAAGGTTTGGTTCCAAATGGGGTTCAGAGTCTGCTTCTTTATGTCTGACTGGTAGATTTTGTCATTGGATACGGCCTCCTTTACAATAGATTTAGAGGGTTTGGCTCTGGACCGGCGGGTTCGACTCTCCTTCTCGTCCTCCATTATGGTCAGCATGCAGTATGGGTCACTGAAACCTGTTCAACACGCGGAAGAATCAGCAGCAGGCTGAAGTCAGAGTGCGGTGTACCATGACAGTGTTTTATAATACCGCAAGAGACTGCTCCCCATAGACCACACACGGTTGACAAGAAGTGAAAGGAGAAGATACACATTTGGATAGAATCATTCTATTAAGGAACGGGGATATCTCAAGCGCTTATATTTCAACCCGTCACTTTCAAGGACAACGCTAACATGATTATGTTCAGTAGGTACAATCTTTACCAATGTCCGCCATTTTATTTTCACATGTTAGCATGCTAACATTTGGCTAGTTAGCACTGAAGACAAAGTTCAGCTGAATGTAGATAACAATTAGCTCTGCAGGTTTAGGACAGATATGACCAATTGGAATTTTGGTCTTAAGATGGCGCGAGAGGAAAGATCAGCACTGCACAATTGTTACAGTTCATCCTGAGGGGAACATGAACGTCTGCAACAAAGCTCATTGGCAGTCCATCTAAAGGTTGTTGCAACATCTACCAGTGGAGCAGAAAATGTAGATCGGGAGGCGCTAGATGACAAATCAGCGGGTCACTAAAGTCGTCGGGGTACATCATCAGGGAACCATGAACGTCTGCACCCCCCGATGTTGTGCCGATCAACTGAGTAGATGTTGACGTAATTGTGGAGTGAAAACGTTGGAGCGCTGGTGGCCCTCGTCAATGTATGGCCAAAGTCATTAGGATTCATCCTCACCACTGATGTCTTTTCCCAGGATTTCCTTGGCTTCCTTTACAGTGGCCATGAGGCAGTATACCGGAGGCTGTAAGGGTCAGAGGGTTATTTAGACACCTTGGTACTAAGATGCTCGATATGAATGCCACAGATAGATGTTAGGGGTCGTTGGAGGCGCAGCAATGGGAACAAACACGCTGACATCCTTTTCTCACCTCCGTGCTCTGCACTCTCTCCGTCAGGCTGCTGTGCTCTGACTCCGTCATAGTGAAAGACTGGTAGATAAGACAGATGGAGCGAGAGAATCTGTGCAAACAGTCATACAGACAACACAGTAGCCATGTTATGTGCAATGTGTGAAGCCAAAGTGTTAACCTCCTGGATGTACTGGTGGAGCTGGCTATCCGTGAAGACCTCAGTTGATGACGGTTTACCCATCTTATGAGCGATGGTGTACAGCAGCTCTTTATACAGAGGCTTCAGCTTGAAACAGAAATATACAGAGTGAGAGCTCGGTTCGAGGGGGAAAAAAAACAACTTTTCTTTTTGTGAAGTCCAGCACACGAATGGTGATACCTCCTGCTCCTTGTGTCTTTGTGCCTTCTCTTCTGGGTTTTCATCTTCCTTGAAATCCTAACGGAGAAGAACAGAACCTTTTCTATACCATCCTGTCAGATGCAACGGTCAATTTCAAGATATTCTGAGGTTTCGTTTGAGGTATTTGAAGGTCACGGTGTGTCGCCTACCCTCCTTTTTCTCGTTTTCCTCGTCAACCCCAGTTTACGTAAATGGCCAGGCGAGAACTGACAAGAGAAATACGGAAAAAAAACTAAAAGTCAGCCCGGACAAACCACTTATGACCATACCATTCACTATGAATCATAACTGTGGACTATTTTCCAAACCACAATGTAATTTGAATGCATTTCCCCTTTTTATTTAAACAGCCAGTGATTTCCATTTATTTCCATACATAATTCAATTGTGTTCATAGACTATATTTTTTAGTTGGGTAACCTATTATATCCACGCTCTACCAATTAGTGTTGCAATTATGTAAAGTTGGGGGATTTATTCATAAAATGTATTGATTCAAATCAAAACACCAGAGGCTGAGATATCCTGACTTTTGACCCCGAGACTCCAGAAATTGTTGGATTTTACATTTCCCATAATGCAACTCAATAGTGTCTTTTGGTCGACCCTTCCCTGCAACAATGATACATCTTCTGTAAGACACACAGACCAAAATCCCTGCTTGAGAAGCAAAGCTGATGTGTTTTACCTGTCGGAGTCTTGATAAGCCATGTTCCTGGAAGACAGACAGGTGCTTGTGTTTAAAACACAGGGAGTCGAACCATCATGTCAAAGTGCATTAATGAGTGAAACCTCATTCTTATCATCGGCTCCTTATAATGCAAGAAACCTTAAAACACCCCCACTTACAAAATAAATTTAAAAAAGCACCACTAAGTTTTGATTGCGGATAAAAGGCCTCGCTCTGTAAGGGACTTCCTCTCTTTCTGATAATAAAAGGGACTTAAAAGCCACAACCTGCCTAATATCAAACCAGGGAAATTCACCTTAAAGGAAATGACAATCACTCATCCTACAAATAGGTATACACCTGTACCCAACCACATCGCACACATGACAATTTCCATAATGTTTGCTTAAAGCAGCAAAATTACTGCGTGCTCACACAAACACTGTCTACGTACGCCGTCTTCCGTGATAAAAAACTTATGATCCAAGGCAGTTATGAATCATAGTTACAGCATCTTGAAATAGCCATTTGGAAAACATGACTCTGTGTCTCTGTATGATCTTAACTCTGTTGTAGCTCATCCGACAAATTCCGGTTTTGGGGATTTCGCAACGAAGAAAATAAAATGATCGGCTAAAAGCGTGAAAAACACAAAACCCATCGAGAAACACGAAACCCCTTCAGGACAAAAGAAGTTCACAATCAAATATATTTGACAGCATCGTCAGTTAGCATTCAGAGAGACAAAAAAATCAAACAAAGATGTACGATAATTCAGACAAATCGATACAAACAAGTGCACTGTAGTTCATACCTGTTCTGGTGTTTGCAGTAGATTGTCTCCTGTGATGGTGGGCTCTCTTTGGATCGACATGATGATGCTAATATCTGACAATCAGACTCCTGCCTGCTGTGCTCTGTGTGTGTGTGTGTGTGTGTGTGTGTGTGTGTGATATGGGGAAGCTGCATGCTCAATGTGTTTCGATGAACTATCACACAGCAGCCGGAAGCCATCACTTCCTGTAGAAGGTGGTAACGTCAATAACCGTGACTTGTGGCTTTTTCATAGGCGCCCAAAACATTGTGTGTCTGGATGTAAAATAACAGACGTCAAAAGCTGATGCACAAACACAAACTGCTTATCGTCGTGTACGGATTTATTGTTTCACTGTTGGTGGTATCATGGATCCCACGGTGAATCTAAGTCCACTGTGGAAGTGTCACATGACACACGGTGAACTGCAGGTTATGAAACGGCATGTAACATGAGACAGTCCATCTGCGGGTTGTGTATAGTTAGCCCTAACTGTATAGTTAGCACTACCTGTATAGTTAGCCCTAACTGTATAGTTAGCCCTACCTGTATAGTTAGCCCTAACTGTATAGTTAGCCCTACCTGTATAGTTAGCCCTAGCTGTATAGTTAGCCCTACCTGTATAGTTAGCCCTAACTGTATAGTTAGCCCTAGCTGTATAGTTAGCCCTAACTGTATAGTTAGCCCTACCTGTATAGTTAGCCCTAGCTGTATAGTTAGCCCTACCTGTATAGTTAGCCCTAGCTGTATAGTTAGCCCTAACTGTATAGTTAGCCCTACCTGTATAGTTAGCCCTACCTGTATAGTTAGCCCTACCTGTATAGTTAGCCCTAGCTGTATAGTTAGCCCTACCTGTATAGTTAGCCCTAGCTGTATAGTTAGCCCTACCTGTATAGTTAGCCCTAACTGTATAGTTAGCCCTAGCTAGCCCTAGCTGTATAGTTAGCCCTAGCTGTATTCCAAAGTTATGAACTGTTATGGTCACTGCACCGAGAGTTAATGTCTGTCAATACTGCAATATCTATTTACAGACACATCTCTATCCAAAGGCTTTCAATAGTTTGTCTTCATTTGTTTACTGTGACTGTTGGACCAACCACAATATATGATACTCATTTCAAAACACTTTTGATTCTGTTTAATTGGTTTTTGATCTTACGTTGACCCTTCACCATTTAAACAAACAGAATGCAGTGTGAGTGTATTGATGTAAAATAATATAAATATAATATATACACTGCAAATGTAAAGTGGGAATTCTTAGCTTTATAGAGCGGGATGATGAATACATTGTTATGGGATCTTTATGGGAAAATTCAGATTAAAAGAAAATATATATTTTTTAATGTTTGGTGCAAATTAACGATTTTCATCATTCATTAATCTGTTGATTATTTTCTTGATTCATTAATTCATTGTTTGATCTATAAGACGTCTGTTTCTTTTTCTTCTTCTTTTTATGGCCGTCACAATTTCCTAAAGCCCAAGTTGACTCAAACGGCTTGTTTTGTCTGACTATCAGTCCAAGACCCACTGATAGTCAAATACAACAAAACTAGCAACTCTTTTGTATTTACAACCAATTAGTAAATTATCTAAATAGTTGCTTGTGAATTTACGAATGTATTAATTAACTAAAATTTGTAGCTCTAATTGTGAGCACCAATCAACCTATCTACAATGCAATGATACTAAAGGTTATGATGTCATCATTGAAAGATGTCCTCCTCTACTTTGACCCTATCCCCGGTTGCATCACGTCCTGTGTACGATCACATAGAAGTGAAGAGTTACAGCATTTGACCCGGCGATTTGAGCAGACACAACCTACTCTACATTTTTCACATCATTTTACACTAAAAAGAGGTCATTTTCATTCAGTCGCACTTTGTGGTTGGGACCATGTGTGTGTGTGTGTGTGTGTGTGTGTGTGTGTGTGTGTTTGTGTGTGTGTGTGTCGGAGAGAGACAGACAAAGACCACCACTATTGCCAACCCACACCATGAAGTTGCATCTTCTTGCATCTTTCACAATCATGCCGGTACTTTTGCAACCTGACCGCTCTCCTTTCCTCGACTCATTCGGAGAAGAGCTGTCTCTTACCGTAAGAGGCACATGCCTTATACTGGATATGCACAAAACATCATATATACAGTAAATAACATATATTATTCAAACTACAAACAGATGCGTTTACACACACATAGAAATGTTTGGTTGATACAAATGTACGTATTCAGGGACAATACAAGGAATCTATTTTGTGTAATATTTTAATGTGTTTAAATAAAATGTAAGTTAACAAAGTATAATACAATGTGCCTCTCTTTTTTCCTGTTTGATTAACAGAATGTATAGTACATGTGTACATTCAACATACTGTGAGTACAAAGAAAAAAACTCCAATAATTTCATCTTAGTAATGTGGATTTAATAAAATAATATTCTTATTTACATAATACTTATTAATACTAATATTATTTATCCAGGATAGTGCCATCCTGTATCTGTAATGATGCTGGTATAACCCCCAGAAACTTCTGTGACTGTATAACTCACCTTATTATCACATTATTTATCACCATTCATTTAATAAAAGTTGTACTGACTCAATCATTATCATATAAACATGATACAAAATCCCCCCCATTAAACAACATCGACTGTACCTCCCCAAAAAAAAAAGAAACAGGTACACGCGTTTCGGACGCGTGACGTCACATTGTGGGCGTTTCACGCGAATGGCGGAAGAGCAGGTGCAACATCCAAACCGAGCAGCAATTGTCACAAACAACCGTTATCAACGCGCAGAGAGAGGGGAACGCGAGCGAGGCTGCAGACGAGGCCCGGAGACACGTTTGCCCGGCAGAGGGACACGACCGTTCGTTTTTTTGCTGTCGGAGAGTCCGGAGGCCGGTCGACATGACTCTGAACCAGAACCAGTCGGAGTCCGGCGGAGTCATCATCAACAACAGTGAAAGGTAGCGGCGGCGGCGGGCTAGCTAGCGGTTACCGTTAACTAGACGGACAAGTTTCACGCTCTCTCCGGGGGGCACACACGTCCTACTCCTTTACAACGAACGCTGCTAACTTACATTGAACCGGGTGCTTTAACGTTATAACGTGACGTCAGCCAGCAGCTCGCGAGCTCGACATGTTAGTTAACACGCAGTGACGTCGAAACGACAGCTAATAGGCTCACTTCACTTCACCGACATGGCAACTTTTAGCTTCGGTTAGCTCGTGTTTCACACGCAACCTCGTAGGATTCAGTCATCACGTTGTGTTCCGACAGCGAAGTGCTTAGCAAAGTGCTTTACGGTGTACAGCACTTACACCGACACCGAACACACGCGTTGTATGCGACGTGAATGGTCAGAGCGCCTTGTTTTTTGTTGATGTATTATTCGGGTTGCGGTTTACGGAACCGGGGTCTCGGACTCGGAGCCCGAACCGTGGCCTTCAACCTGTTCTGTCCTCAACGCGGTGAACCGTGGAGGGCTCCGCACCATCACGTGCATGTTTGCTTGTTTTAAACGTTATATTTAGACACACACGTCGAGGGCACGAGGGCATGTAATCGTTCTGTAACCGTGAGGCAGCGTTCATCGCGATGCACGCCCGTCACCTGTCATGCTCTACTATAAAACGTTTGTTTTTGTTTTGCACGAATTAACATCAGTGACAGGTTCTTCTCGAACATACTGGGGCGCACTGATGAGCCTATTACAGCTCTAGAACCAGTAGTAAGCCTAATCCTGTTACTGTAGTTCTGTTTACTGAAACCAACCGGTGGACCATGTTTAGGAACATGACAGTTGCACAATAACCACGTGATCTCATTTTTGTTTTTAAAAAAGCTATTTAGAGTGAAATATTATGGTAGTGGGGTTTGAGTCATACTGTTTATCAAGTAAAACCCCTTATAAATAATGTAGTTATATATCTTTTTTAATCAATATATATCTATCAAATCGTTCTGTCATGTGATCGTCTGTTTGTGTCCATTTCTGTCACCAGTGTGTTGATGAACTATGATAACGTGGAGCTTGTCTTCTGCGATGCTGACAGTCTGCCTGAAGCCTTCAGAAAGAGCAAGAAGGGCAGCATCTACCTAACTCCGTACAGGGTGAGAGACATGACCCAGATGTCTTATTTGTTATTCAGCCTCGCCAGCGAGTGCACAACAATCTGTAGAACTCTGATGTCTCATACAGAAGTAGGGATCGTGATTTCATCCCAGTGCTCAGGAGATGTTAGCTGCTGTGGTTTTGTCCCAGGTGATCTTTCTGGCTAAAGGGCGGGACGCACTGCAGTCCTTCATGATGCCCTTCTACCTAATAAAGGGCTGTGAGATCAAGCAACCTGTATTGGGAGCCAATTACATCAAGGGTACCGTCAACTCAGAGCCCGGAGGTAGGTGTATGTATGTGTATGTATGTGTGTGTGTGGGTGTGTGCGTTTCACTTTGCTTACACATGGTTGCAGGGTATTCTGTGGCTGTTAGTTTGTTGGGCTCACAGTAACTTCGGGGATTCCTCCTTGTGTTGTTGCTTCCAGGTGGCTGGGAGGGCAGTGCTATGTTCAAGCTCATCTTTGCTGCTGGAGGAGCTATAGAGTTCGGCCAGTACATGCTGCAGGTCGCGGCTCAGGGTATGGTGACAAAGACACATGACCAGCATTGTAGAGTTCTTGCTATAGCGCCGGCGTTTTAACAGCTGATTGGCTCCCATTGTTTCTTCATCGCTTGCACTCTCTTTCTGCTTTGTGTCCTGCAGCCTCAAGAGGTCAACCAGTGACTGCTGGATTTGGTGGATGCCCTTACATGGCCAACGGGGCCTATGCTTACCCTCCTCCCCCTGCTAACGGGATGTACCCTGCTGGACCTCCACCCGGCTACTCCTACCCCAACCCTCCTCCATCAGGTAGGGGGGCGGGGCTATAATCACATCCCGATTATCACCTGGATTTAAAAATCTCCCTCAACTCTTGTGAGAGTTGTCCAGCGTACAACTGGTCTGACCTGCAGCTCTGTGCGTCTGCTATCCAGGTGTATTCTACCCCAACCCTCCAGCGTTTGATGCGTCTGCGACCTACATACCTCCGCCTCCTTATTCTGCTCCCCTAGGCCAGCAGCCCCCACATGACCCTGACCTCCCCTCCTCGGCAGCAGGTGAGGCTCTCTGGCAAACAATCTCTGACTGAGTTGTTGCTCGGTGGTGACAGCTCCAATTCACTCAAGGTGTTAATGCATTATTCAGCCAATGATCTATGAAAAGAAAGCGATGGCTCTGAGGCCGACGTTGGGAATGGATTACCTTTGACTTGTTAAGTGAGTTTTATGTTAAGTATATCAGTGGAACACAGTTAGTTGCATTGAACATATATGATATCTTGATAATATGTCAGTATTAATTCAGTGTGACACTTTATTCTTGAACCTGAAAACAGTCAAATAAAAAACAAAACTGTCAAACACATCTCTTATGGTCTTCATCAGTGTATTGAGTATCAGTTGTGGAAACCCCCATAAACAGTGTAGACCTCCGTTTTGGCTTGTTTGCACATTTAAAGAACTTCAGAAGGAAATGCACCTCACATCGTAACAGGTTTATTAGCTCAATGTGTACATCCCCCACCCTTACATTATACCACCAGGCTTAGTCAGCTCATACATCCCAGGTATTAATGGCAAACCCCTCCTATCTCTCTCTCTCTCTCTCTTTCCCAGCGGAGGCCAAAGCAGCCGAGGCAGCAGCAAGCGCCAGCGGTGCCACACTGCCTCCTACACACGTGTACCTGCCACAGGTAGGTGCCCCTCCATCACTCTGCTACACGTCTGATGTTGCATTGTAGCATTTATCTACCAGAGGAGGAAAGAGTACAGATGCAGGAAGCAGGGGCAAGAACCCAGGACCCAGGACCAGCTTCAGACACAGTCCGGTCCAATGGACCCTATGAGACGTGAAGTCACAAAGACTCCGGGGAAGAAGCAGAGTTAATAAGGTGCAATGGAGAGATGTAAATTCATCCATAAGTAGAGAGAGAAGATGAGATAGGTGCTCAGTGTACCCTAAAACGTCCACCAGCAGCCTGTAAGCTATTTGTTTAGTTATTTAGGTTTTCCTTGAATTTGTTAACTGGCTGCATGTAGCGATTGTTCAATATTAGAGAAGAGCAGGGATTTGTATTAACTTTTTGTTTCCAAGTCTTAAATGTTTTTTTGCATTTTATTTGAAAATATTTCTCTGAATTTGAGCTGAAACAGTTCGTCAAATCATTGAATAACTACTTAGATATACAATTAATCCTATATTGTTTCAAGCAAACAATGTTCTGTTTCCAGTGGGTTTTATGCTTTTCTTTTCTTTTATATGAAACTGTAAACTGAATAACTTTGGGGTTTTGTACTTTTGTATGGGGTCAAATAAGTCTCAATAATTCCAAATGCACACAGAGAGACTTACAAATGCAAACACAGAACAATTTACAAATATGTTTGATTTACAAATGCACACAGAAGGATTTACAAATAAATTAGACTCACAAATGCACGCATTTGCAATTATTGAGACTGATCTGACCCCATACTTTTGGGCAGCTAAAACAATGCATTTGAGCCAGCTCCGCCTGCCAGACCGGACAATGCAGTGGTAACAACCTGTAGCCAGGTAGCCACACCCTGAAGCAGACGTTATGGTCTATTTTACTCTGAACGGGACCATAACTTGCAAAATGAACATCAGGCTGTATGTTGGACTCGACACTAGCGATTGAGACCATAAACTCATGTTTATTAAGGGAATAAATCAAGAGAGAAGTAGAGTAATTTTCTCCCAGAATTTTATACAGTTGAACTTCTTTTTGCAACCAAAGCAGTCGCCCTCTGCTGGCTTATTGGAAAGAATGCAAGTTTAAGGCACTTTAGCATTAGCTTTACTTTTAATGACCCAGTTTCCGCCTGATTAAGAAGAAAGCTACATACTAATATGGATGAGTTGATATCTATTGTAGTGGAGTGATGCAAGGATATTATGGAGCTTTTTTTCTTGTCTTTATTCAAGAGGGTGGTCTTTCAATTTGAGAGTAGGACTCATTAATTTCATGTCCTCACACACAAATAGCTCCCTGCTTCTGCTCAAACCGTATGCACTCAAAGATATCGTTTCTTGCATCGATCTCCTGCGCTCCAGCTTCCGCCCTTCTCCTCACACTATATTATATTAATTCAATTATATATTAAATTATGCAATGCCTGTTAAGAATTTGGTCTATATTTAAAGTCTCTTGTTCTCTTGCTTTCTCCATGCTTCACCGCATTGTTGTAGCATATTAATGAGAAGGAAAAACACATACGAGCGTATGTCTGACAATGTGCGTAATTAATAGGGCTGGATGTAGTTTTTTTTTTACATTCAAAGCTTTGGTTGATGTTTTGGAATGAAGTTATCACCCTAAAAATGGGGGAAATATGATTGTGTTTATTATTTTGGTTGTGTATGTATGTACTGTATATGTATTGAATTCAATTCAGGTTATTTTGTATAGCCCAATATTACAAATTTACCTCAAAGGGATTTACAATCTGTACACATACAACATCCCTGACCTTTGACCTCATATCTGATCAGAACCAGAGGAACCCTCCTCTGTTGTATGCATATATATGTGTGTATGTATGTATGTATGTATGTATGTATGTATGTATGTATGTATGTATGTATGCATGAGGACAGAGTTTTTGAGGGAAACCAGTGCAACATTTGAATGTAAAATTAACGAGTCATGCTCTCAAATTGAAAAGTCAAATGAATGGATTCTCAAGTCGTGGAGCTTTGTATTGGCGTTCTCTGTTTACTGAAGGCTTGTTGAATGAAGGCTGGGGCACGTTCTCAAGCTAAAAGGATGGCGTCCGCTCGACCCAACAGACCTTTTTGGTATATTTGAGCGTCTAGCGGTCGATATACAATCGAAGTGTTTCAAATAGACAGCATTTGTAAAAGGTCTTCTATTAAAGAGCTTTCCAGTAATCGCAGTGTGCGCCAGCTAGTGAACCTTTTTACGAGCACGTGTTGTGCCCCGATGATACGATGCGTGACACGTCCTCTCTTGGCCTTCCTTGGTTTACCGACGCTGCCGTCTGCATGATGAGGTTGATACAATCTTGTAGTGAACTAACATGGGGGACCGGTCTTAAATTTGATTTGCAGTAGATGTAAATACTTTTGATGGATTACTGGACTGTACCTCTCCTCTCTCCACAGGACAAGCCTCCTCCCTACTCTCCTCCAGAAGACAAGAAGAACCAGTAGACCTGCTCCATCTCACCCTCATGGCTCTCTGTCTCTTGTTATCTCTATCCTACTGGATCACCTTGTTTTTCATTCCATTAGCGGACATCAGGAAGGCCAACATGTTCCTTTTCAACATAGATCTCATCTTCCTAATCCCTTCCCACTGATTCCTTGTGGTTTCACCTCGTCATTCCGTTGCCTTCCCACTTCGGCCTAAACCTTTCACATTCCTTTTAATTATTCCTATATTGTAATGGGTTTCATTCTCTTCAGAAGCCCCTTTACTTGATGGAAATAAGAAGTATTGGTCGCTATCTTTAAAGGAAAAACGAGAAGATTGTTCAAGCCAAAGTTATCTGGATTGGTCGACAACAACTTTGTAACCTGACTAGCTATTTTAGCTATTTTAGCGTACAATTGCCTTGCAGGTGTCCCAAGAATCATACCGCCTCCCCCCAAACTTCAGATTCAGCCGAGTTTTGACCCTCACTTATAATTTTTTTTAGGAATCTAATAATGTTAATCACTTTGCTAGTCTATTCAGATGCAAGCTGAATGCACTGTTTTATTTTTCTATTATTTGAGTGTGTACAGGCTTTTAATATGTAGACTTTTAAAAATGAGATATTTTCTCAAAAGCACTAACCTAGAGAAAACAAACTTTTTGTAAAGGCAGCGGACTGCAGTGTGGCCTGGTCTGCTTTGGCGTGTTTTAGTGGACGAGAGGACCACAGAGATTAGAGCAGCGCCGAGCCCCCGCAGTGAGACCCTGATCCTGGATTAGAGCAGAGAGTGAGGGCGAACCAGGGCCTGTAGGGACGGGCTGCCAGAAGGGATTATCTTTACAATGGGCGAGAGCAGAGCAGTTACCCAATGATGTCACTTCCTGTTTTGTCATGCCGCTGAACATTCGAGAAAACAAATGGTTGGACTCGCCGCCAGCCTGCTTCACCTTTCATTCTCCTTATGTGCTTCTCCCCCCCTGACATCGTAGAAACCAACAAGACCATTAGATGATTGTCCTCACCGTTTCTACTTTCTGTTGTGACCTTGACTCTCCAGTTTGAGGTCGGTCTTTGAATCTGATCTGAGCACCTCGGTATGTGAGTCTCTCCTCGTCCTTCCTCTCTAGTCACTTATCTATATACTGTATCTGTGGCACATCCGTGGCTGATATTTTGCACTCTCAGAAGGCCATGCATCGGGCTCCTGTTCGCTCTGTCATGGCTGTGTGTATTATAATAATTATAATAATAATAAAGCTCTGTATTTATTTCAAACTAATTTATTGAATAATTCATGTACAATGGCTCAAGTAAGGAAAACAAAGCATGATCTCAACTGATGCATGTATGCATTGGATTGGATTTTATTAAATGGATCTTGATTCATGAACAAAAACAACTTTCTTTGCCTTTTTATTTCCACACCGAGCATCGCTCGATCACAAATTGATGGGTATTCAATCACTTAAACACAGCATGGTGCATGAGCGTACGTAACGTACACCTATTCTAGAGGTTATGCTTCATGTCATGAGGCTCAAACAGCCCTGGAAATGTGCTTTTCCCTTTCTTAGAAGTTTGTGTTCTTGGACAACTTGTGCAAATCCACAGCAGCTTTCCCAAATACTGATGCATGATGTCCTGAGCCTGGAGTGTCTCAAGGTCACAGCTATTCTCTCAAGTGCTCATCATTTTTTTTCTTCTTTTTTTTTTAAAAAGGCCAAAAGCCCATTTAAAAAAAAATATTTGTACAGTACAGCAGATTCCATCACAACAGTCAGCATTAAAAGGTTGAAAACTGTACAGGCCAATTGCATGTGCATTCATGCTAAAATCCCAAGATGAGAAAAACAGTTATTCCATTTTTCAGTTCTGTAGTCTCAGTAGTAATGTCCAGCCCACGGTTTGGTGGCACCTACGGTGCTCACGGTACAAGGGAGGGGGGGGCAGTGCAGTGCCTAATAAAATGAATTATATTCACTACATCCAGCAGTGACTTATCGTCCCGTACGCACAACATGATCAACTGGCTCATATCCTTCCGTGGGTGAATTCTGCCCAGGAACAAAAGCTGTGGGAGAAAGAAAGAAGAAGAAAAAAAGGCTGTGAAAGGTTTGTGCACCCTTGATCATCTTTAACATTTTAAAAATTCAAGTACAACCAGAATTTCCAGACAGCAAGGGCGATGTATTAAGTTATTATTTGTTATCAACAAATGGCTTCTAACAGCAATGCAAAAAAGGTCTCTGGCTTTTTCTTAGACTGCTCTGACTGTGTGTCTGCCCAGTATAAATGTACAGCTAACCTTAGCTTCAAGACTGGAAACAGCCTTGCTTTGTCCAAACAGGTAACAAGTCACCAACCAGCACCGATTTGAATCCATGGGGTAAAAAAAAACTATGTTTTATGGAATGCTGGGGACTATTTATTTGACTTCCTTTGGTCCCCACTGGTTGCCAGGTAACACGTTAATTAGTGGGCTTTACAGGTGCTGGTATGCAGATTTCATTCCCTTGAGCAGAGCCAGCGTAGCCGTTTTCAGTCTTCATGCTAAGCTAGGCTAACCGGCTGTAGCTTCTTATCGACCTGGTCTTGATCTTCTCGTCCAACTCTCTTTCGAGGTGACCAGTCAGGCACAGTAAAACAGTCAAGTGCAACAAGTCACCCGGTCACCAAATATCCCTCAGGAGTCCAGCAGTCTAAAAGCAACACAAAGGAAGAACTGATTCCACTGTAGGAGACGCCTGTAATAAATGTGTACTGCCTTGCAATACAACCTCAGTTTAGTGTAGTGGAAGTAGTAACAGTCTGACACACTGAGTTGAGGAGTTTGGGCTTTTCCTCCGGGAAAAGCAGACGTCTATCCAAAGATGAGGGTTATTTCATCTTCACTATGAAGTATTGCCATCCTTAAAAAATAACTAATGGTGCGTTCACACCAAAAGCCAAGCGACTTTTCCACTATTTGTGGTTATTCGCGGCCTTCGCGCTAGACACGCCGGAGAGGAGGAGTGGCTTATCTCCATAGAAACAGTTAGCATTTCTGCCATCCACCATGGAAGAAATAACCACGAGTTCTGCTTTGTACACGCCGTGGAAGTCCCACAAAACGTCGGAACATCAAACGCCCTCGTGTTTGGGTTCATAATATTAATATTGCCTTTGTATGTAATCTACTCGCAGCATTAGGCTCTTTAGGACCAGTTCCTTTGCTGTAATTGTGTAACAGGTCGAAGCCAGGTGGACAGTTTGAGGACACGGCCGATTATAATCAGTTCTTCTGCTTCAAACATTATCGGAAGGCAGTCATTGTAAAGAGAAGAAAAAGGAAAAGAAAATAATATAAAACCTAAATGTTTCAGGGGGATCCTCTATGCCGAGTCAGCTAGTGCCTTTGTTTGATAGTGCGTATTATTACCGAGCTCCCTTCTTCCTCTTCTTCTTCACGTTCCCTTTTGTGAGTCCGCTCATGTGGAGCAGAGGGTGACGCTGACCCCCTCGCCGATCCAGCAGGCGGGGAACAGCTCCCGGCTGAAGGCACAGTGGAACGCGTGCAGCCTGGTCTGCCCGTCTCCGTAGTAGGTGAGGGTGCCCGCCTCGTAGTCCAGCAGCATGCCGATGCGGCCGTGCTGCGAGGCTCCGGCCAGAGTCTCCCGCCGGCCGTTGTGCCAGGCGCTGAGCTGATGCTCGTCCAGCTGCAGGCTCCAGGACAGCTCGTTCATACCCACCATGCACCTCTTGCCCTTCTCCTTCCTGGGGATGGTCTCGTAGGTCACCTGATGAGAAGCACAGGGGGAAAGGTGTAAAGGAAGCAGACCCCGGAGGAAAAGTCAGAGGATCACCAAAGTTATTTCTCTGTAATAATGTAATGTTTAATAATGTAATGTGACTTGCTGAAAGAAGAATGCAGCTGTTTCTCAGGCTGTTAGCATGTTGCTTTCTCCACTCCTTGGCACGTTTTAACCCTGTTATTTATTTATTTTCCTCTCCTTTCCCTCAAGAGGTGTTCGCCTCTTGTCAGGCCACAGTTGAAAATAAGAATTTGTTCTTAATCTGTTTCGCCTGGCTAAATAAAGGTTAAATAAAATAAAAAAATAAAATGACCATCAGCAAGTCAAATCTAAACTGTTGGCTCTAGAAAAAGGAGCGACGTCCGCAAACTCAAACATTTTCTATGTCAACTATATGCATGTAGGGATTTTTTTTCACGTTCATACTCGGTGCTCTTCATGTAAACATTCACGGCAGTCCACCTCGGCCGAGCTGTAATTTAAGGATGCACACTTCCTTCAGCACAGCGAAAGAAAATAGGTCCTGCGTGAAACAACGAGGTCTTTGGATTATCTTGATTAATAACCCTAACCCATGATTTCTGGAAAGAGACATTGCTTTTGAGTTTTTCAAATGTATTTTGTTTTCAGCGCCTTGAGCTCCACATGCCGAGTGCCATATAGTCCCATTATGTTATAGAGACGGTGGACATTTATACAGACACACTTGGCAACTCACGCCGAGACAATCTAGATTGATCCGTGGCACTACAGGTAAGAGGGAAGACATTCGATTTTAGGGTGAAGTGTCCCTTTAAGATCACATCGTGATTCCTATTCGCCTTGGCTGGTTTTCCTGAATATTGGAACTTGAATGAACCCCTCTCAGAAGACCAGTGTACATCTGCGACGTGCAACGGTTCTTTACCCCCAGGTAGGCCCAGGGCTTGGACACCTCCAGCTCCCAGTAGTGCTGTCCACGAGTGAAGCCCTGTAAGCAGAGCACCTGCCACGTGTGATCGAAGCGCGCTTCATGGACCGGAACGGGGCGCGGCCCAGAGGTCAGGTGCTCCGCCCTGCGGTCCTCCTGGGAGAGAAACAGGTGCCCGTTGGCCGTGCAGGGGTCAAAGGTCAGAGAGCACCGGTCTATTATGCGGAAGAAAGGAATACAGACATCCACTGTGTTAGCATGCGCTTCTGTGACCTTTGCTCTTACAAATTCCATTTAGAAGAACCAGAGAATCATGTAAATTACTGTCAACAAAGGACTTACAAGCATTGAGGCCCTCCTTCCCACCCGGGTGGCACGGAGCAGCTGGACTGGGAACGACAGCTAGGACCGGCCTCTTATCCTGAGGAGAACCTGGAGACAAGAAAAGCTTGGAACAGAGCAAAGCTTCGGGGAAACTAACTGCTGGCAATTCAAGCTAAACTGCCACTGACGGAGACCCCGAAGGCATATTACCGTCTTCGTCCGGACCCACAGCGGCGCTCACAGCTTTCTCCAGGTCCTCAAACACCAGCTTAGAGACTCTGGACAGGACGTCGGTGACCCCGGTCAGTCGATCTTGAAGGTTCGGCGTGACGTCTGTGGGAATATCTTTGAAACGTGGAACTTCGAGGATCATTGATCTCTGTGAAGAGAGGATGTTCTTTCCTCCTTATTTCTGTATCTCACTGTGCAATATAGTTGTTACATCACAGTCTTTCCGTTTGAGCCAAACGATCGTGTAAAAGGTACAAACCTTGATGAGATCTGTATCAGAGAGGACAAGCACAGCTGCTATCTGTCCCTGGCTCTCTCGGAGTATCCGGGAGCGCTCCTCGAGTTCAGCCAGCCTCGCCTCCGCCTCGGCGACGGCAGCTTCTCTCTGCCCCTCAACAAAGAGCTCTGTAGCCTCCTGCTTCTCAACCAGTATTTTAATCAGGGAGGAGAACTTGACACTGACCCAGGTAGAAGTCTGCTGAAGAGTCACCTGTTGATGGAAAGTGCAGAATCATTCCTCAAGCCTGCTTTGAGGTTAACATGTCCTAGTTATCCCCCACCCCCCTAGCCTTTTTTATTAATCTACAATATCAAGCTTCACCTGCAGCTGTGTCACTTAAGACCTGAACATTTCATATTTTACTTCCAAGCCTTGTGGGCGCGCAAGGAGGATAAGTGGTTTCCCTATTCCCGTTTAAATGTGTGTGAGAGACAGCGTGTGATTAGCTAACGAGAGTTGACACCGCTGGAAAAACATATGATTAAATGTGAAGGTGGGATCACTTTAAAACCCAGCAGGAGTCCGATTAAGTCACCTTCTTGACAGGTTGGGAGGGAGCGCGTTTGTCTGAAGCACAGTGAAGCCTTTTAACTAAGGGAAAAGTTTGTGGTTTTACCTTAGCTTGGACGATATTCTCAACCATGTCCGAAATACTTTTCTGCGTCTCCTCGGTGAGTTTCTCCACCTCCTCCCTCTTCCTTTTCAGCAGCAGCTGAAAAAAAGAACACATGTCAAAGTGAGACCGTACATTTCACACAGTCACAATCACAGTCCCACCACCACCCCTACCCCCCGGCCCCCCTTTGGCACTGGAGTAATGTGGATCGTGTGACAATCTATGTCACAGCACCAATGGTGTCATGGCGTCACTTTACCTCTTGGGCACCCCTTTCCTCCTCCAGCATGACCTTCTCATGGTTCACGCATTCAGAGATGCCGCACTCGCAACACACGGACATCTTGTCATGCCTGCAGTAATAAACCAGAGGTTTTTTATGGCGGTCGCACAGCAGCTTGGTCCCTTCGGCCCCCCTCATGAGCAACTCTGGACAGGAGGGGCCCGCGCTGTTCGCAGCCTCGGTCAGGACCGACATGGACACGTTGCGCTTGAGAACGGGCCGGGTGGCAAACTTCTCATTGCAGATCGGGCACTGGGGTCCGATTTGGGACTTGCTTTTGGTGTCCCAGTGGATGGTGATGCACTTATGACAAAAGGTGTGGCCGCAGGGGATTGTCACCGGGATCATGAAACGGTCCAGGCATATGACGCAGTTCAGAGACTCCATCTCTGAAGACAGAGCAGACATCTCTGTGGAAAAAGGGGGAGAGGAGAAGGAGGAGGTTGGTCAGGATGTGACAGAACTGTATCATATGCACCATGACGGTAATGTAAAGTCACTATTTATTACAGCTGTATTAAGAGGTTAGCATCACATTTTAAGTCTTTTATATAGAACTAGTTTCCCAAAACAAAGAAACAAACCACAAAAAATGAAATAGCACCAATCAGTGCTCGTGGCAGTTGTCAGCAACAGAGCCGCGGTCCAGCCGCGACACTGGGCTCAGTCCAAACAGTGACGTCAACTACGACACATGAACTTAGCCAAGTGGAAGGGAAACACAAGCTAACATCGGCTAACATTAGCCTGGATTCAAGTCAGTTGACGTTAGCTGCTGTAGGACGCCGGGACAAACAATAGCAGTCAACATAGCACAACAGGCTGGTGACTAGACTGTAACGAAGCGCTCACTTTTAAGCCCAACCCGATACGAAACATAAAACGACACAATGTAATGTCTTACCCCTTCAACGGATAAATACATTCGTCTGTGTGAGTGCTGGATATAGTCAGGCGAAGCTTCCTTGATGACGACCAACGCAAAAAACAAAGATGCCTTCAGGTACAGTTGGGAAAATGTATGAATTGCTTATAATTAGAGTCTAACGCCAACTAGATCGTTACTAAAATGTAGTAAACGGAGATACATGTTAGACTACTGTTATTACAGTGCTACCTTTTTTAACAATGACACTCGGCTGCCATTCATTTGTTGATGACATCGCAGATGAATCCTGTTTTGTAACAGTGACTGATGACTATTCCCAAAATGTAACGCTCAGTTTTTCATTCCGAACGATACATGTGTGCTAAAATAATAATAATAATAATAATATATATCATCATAAGTATATATATAATAATAATAATTGTATGTTTAATATGGTATCGTTAGTGTCTGCCAGTAGACGCTCAATCAATAATAGAGAAAACCACGAAAGCTACATTTGCACAAACTCGTTTTGCTCCTCTCGGCCACCGTATCTTCTGGAAAAAAAACATTCCAAGATGGCGCTGCGCGCAGTTTGCGGCGCTGCTCTGCGAACTGGGACAGATTTAGGGGTCAATAATGCCAGGACGTTTGTCTCGACAGGTATTGTAACAGCATTGCAAACTTCCATTGTGTTCACATCCAGGTATTCGTGCCCGGGCTTCATTCAGTGTGTATATGACAGGTTTACATCCGTCACCACACTCTCTTCTTCTTCTTCTTCTGTGTGTGTGTGTGCGTGTGTGTGTGTGTGTGTGTGTGTGCGCGCGCGCGCGTGTGCGTACCCGCCCGCCCCCCCACAGCGTTCCTCTGCAGACAGACCCCACCTTTGGGTCCGATGCCAAACGAAGAGATGATTGACGTCCAAAGCCTGGAGTCAAAGGAGAGGTATCGCAGCTACACTCGTTACTTGAAACAAGCAGAGGAGGCAAAGAACCAACCCGCCTGGTGGAAGACCTACAAGAGCTACGTGGACAGAAGTGACCCCGAGCACGGTGAGACGCGTGAAGGAGGATTCTCCAGTCGTGTGCACGTGTCCTGGCAAAAAACAAACAAACATTGGATTTAAGAATTGTGTTTTGTCCCAATATTAAGCCTTTTTTTGTTGCAGATGCAGAAAAGGTAGACATTGGACTTCCGTACTGTCGACCTGGCAGGACCAAAGAAGCGAGGGAGAGGAGGCAGGTGATGAAGGAGAACAAGAAGAACGTCGAGCTTGAGAGGGCTTGTCGCCTGCGCACTTGTGAGCGGACACACTTCCACCTTCAAGGGAATGCCAAAGTGTTTTTTTAACGGTCAAGTGAATATCCGTTAACTATTTACCCTCTTTACCCCACCAGATAAGATCCCCCTGGATCGAGTGCTGGAAACCTGGGAGAAGAGCAGCAGTGCGTTTCATATAAGGAGACTGGCCGACCACTACGGGGTCTTCAGGGATCTCTTCCCCATGGCATATTTCCTACCTCAGGTCCCACTCCGGATCTACTATAGCCAGGACAACAGTGGTCAAGTGCATTATGGGAATCGGCTAACGCCAACAGAAGTACGTAAAAGTACCGGACGTTTTCCAGTGCCCTAATTTAGCCTTTTGATTCATATTCAAAGGTCAAGGTCACTCGAACTTAAGCCTTCTTCTTTCCCCCATCCCTGTGTTTTGTATGTGTATTTCATTTTATTCACATTTTATGCTGTACCCACCTTTTTTCATATTGCCTTGTCCGTGCTGTACATTTTTCTGTCCAGGCAGCTTCTGTCCCTCAAATCGGCTTTGACGCGGAGGAGGGCTCCCTGTGGACCCTTCTGCTCACATGTCCAGGTCAGCATCAGCTCCCACAGGAGGCCTTTCTGGAACAAGTCAACACGGTGAACTCATGGATTCTCAGCATTTAACGACCAGCGACATTAAAAAAATCTCTATATATATATATCTTTTTCAGATGAGCATCTTCTGGACAATGAGGCAGAATATGTCCACTGGCTAGTGTGAGTACTTAATGTCAACTGTGCTTTAATTTGTGCGGCACAAGTTTCAGGCCGATTCAAAGTTGAGATTAGATCATTTATATCAATGTAACCTTTTTTTCAATTTACACCTCATTGTGGCTTTCAGTTAAAATAAAAGTCCCCCTCCACTTAAACATATTGTATATTCTCACTTCACTCCGGTATTTGAGCTTCACTGTGCAGAGCGATCTAAGTGCAGAAGTTCTAAACTAGAAGGTCGTTTTACAGTCGTTCCCCGCGCTCACCTTCCACCTCCGTTTAACATGCGGACGGGAAAGTGGGATTCTGTGACATCACAGCTAGTTTGGAGCCATTTGTGGTCCAGTATGCAACTGGTGGTGTGATCAGAGTGACGTGGAGACTTGAAACCGCTGGTGCGCAGGCGCCAAGAGTGGACTTTTCAGGGAGTCAGGAGACATCTTGGGTCCAGCATTGAAATGTCAACAACAGTTGCATATTAATTGATTTAAAACAAATGAATAAATTCTTGGGAGTACATTCAATTTAAAGAATTTCCCACCGGTCCAACCTCACACGACCTGTGTTTCTGTAGAGGGAACATACCGGGCGGAGCAGTGCAGGCCGGGGAAGAGTTGTGTCACTACCTGCCCCCCTTCCCTGCCAGAGGAACGGGCTTCCACCGCTACATTTATGTCCTCTTCAAGCAAGAGGGGCCCATCAACTTCCAGGAGGATGTCAGGCCGTCGCCATGGTGAGCAACATGAACATGCTTGTGCACTCATTTACACTTTTCTAGTCATCCAAATATCTACCGTAACAAAAAAAAAACTTCATCCACAAAATGTGTGTCAATCACTTTTATCCCGCAAGCCTCCACGGAAGAACGAAGGATCAAAGATCAGCTGCGTTGAACAACAGCAAAACGTCCACACAATAATAATATATTAGAATCTCAAGTCTCATTTCTTCATGCTTGCATATAGTTGCATAAATATACGTAATGTTTTGCTGTTGTACTTCAAGTCATCAGGAATTGGAGGCATGGATGGAAAAAAAACAAGTTTTCCTCGGTTACGTATTTGATACACAAATGGTTATTTTGTGGGTTAAGTATTGCTTTAATACACTTTGCTGTAGCCATTCTCTGGTGGATCGCTCTTTCAAGACGACGGATTTCTACAGAAAGCACCAGGACAACATGACACCTGCAGGTTTGGCCTTCTTCCAGTGCCAGTGGGACGAGTCTGTCACCGAAACCTTTCACACCACACTAGGTAATGTGTGTGTGTGTGTGTGTGTGTGTCTGTCTGTGTCTGTCTGTGTGACCGACCATAAAGCCTGTGTTTCTTCTCCCCATAGACATGAGGGAGCCAGTGTTTGAGTTCATCCGGCCTCCAGTGTACCACCCTCCACAGGTCAAATACCCTCATCGACAGCCCCTTCGCTACATGGACAGATACCGGGATGGCAAGGAGCACAGCTATGGAATATATTGACAAGTTGATGAAACGCATTTCCTTGCAAATGTCACGTTTGGCATATTTATGTGAAAAATACATTTTTAAAAATGTTTCCCAACTGTGCTGAGTTTGAATTATTTTAAAAGCTGCCAAATATGTTTTTAGTCCTCTTGGTCTGTTTTTTAGTTGGAAACTGAAAATGGATGGATGGATGGATAGGAAAACTCCACATATTTATAGGTCTTTTTAAATTGAAGGATAAAAATCCGAAAAGGACAGAAAAACACAGACATAAATTGAACATCAATCATCATCTTCCATATTGAACCTGCTATAACAATTGTATTTATATCATCCCTTACCACTATTTTATTTTCAATTCATCCTGGCTAAAACAAATTGCAGAACAGAAAACCCCCTATTATGTCCTTCAAGACCATTAAATCATAATAAACAAAATATTGCTGACTCATTCCTTCACAGAGTCACTTGGGTCCCAAGGTTGCAAAGCCTCTTCGTATGGTTTCGGCATCGTCCTCGACAATAAAATTCATAAAAGGGTTCCAGACGGGAAAAAAACTGTTCATGTCTCCTTGGAGAACATGTGTACGTCTTTCCAATGGCAGGAGCTGTAGGACACTGAGGATTCTCCTATGTCTGTTTAATACAGGTGAGGCAGTGTGTAGGCCTAGGATACATGAGAGAGGATTGAGCTCAATAGGACATTTTATTATGGACGATATTTGCTTCCCAATTTCAACCCAAAATGTATTATTTTCCGGACAGAGCCAGATTAAGTGCACATAATTGCCAACATGCTGCTTACACCTTAAACATACACCAGAACAGTCTTTGTCATATTTGCTCCTACTATATGGGGTAGTTTGTAATTTATGTATAAACTTTGTAACTACTACATATTCTTTTGCTATTTAACATGATTGTTTGCCATTGGTGATCGGTAATTGTAGTTTTAAGATCCCGTTCCCATGATTGTCTGCTGCTGTGAGTGCTTAACTTACTTAAGGAGAGCAGTTTGTAATAAATATAGCTTGTTTTTTTTCTCTTCAGCTGGCAGACTTGGTGAATCAATGATTCAATCAGCTCTGGTCCATGACCTTCTTTGTATTGGGGTACAGAGTTTAAGAAACTACGAATTTGTAAAAATCGGGAAAAACTGTGTTTTGGGTAGCCCATACTCATCCTGAAGCTGATTAAAAGACTTTATGGTACCACTTTCATAGAGGTCGTTTATCACCTGGATCCCATGTGTGTTCCATTCTTTAAAACCAGGGTCAATACAGGAAGGAATACAATTGGGGTTATTAACGATCGGTGCATAAAACCAGGACTGGAGTCATGTGATGCCGTCTGTTAGAGGCCAGGGCTGGAGTCATGTGATGCCGTCTGTTAGAGGCCAGGACTGGAGTCATGTGATGCCGTCTGTTAGAGGCCAGGACTGGAGTCATGTGATGCCGTCTGTTAGAACCAGTCAGAAGCCGAGCTGCTGCATTCTGGACTAGTTGGAGGCGGGAGATGGATTTTTGATTTATGCCGGAAAGGAGGGAGTTACAGTAGTCGAGTCGAGAGAAAATGAGCGCATGAATGACTTTTTCCAGATCTGAGCGTGACAATATGGGTTTGATTTTTGAGATTATTCTTAATTGAAAGAAGCAGGACTGGACAGTGTTTTTGATCTGTGATTCAAAATGTAATTGAAAGTCAAACATTACACCCACATTTCTGGCAACAGGTTTTAAATAAGCAGCCAGAGGACCAAGTTGACTCTTGATGAGACCGGTGTTATTGTTTGGGGAACTGAATAATATGACTTCTGATTTGGAGTTATTGAGCTGAAGAAAATGTTGACCCATCCAGCAGTTAACGTCAGAGAGACAATCTAAGACAGCAGCCAGGCTCTCTGGGTCACCAGGTCTCAGCGGAAGGTATATCTGTGTGTCGTCTGCATAGCAATGAAAAGATACGTTGTGTCGCTGGAGGATTTGGCCGAGTGGAAGCATGTAGATAGAAAATAAAAGTGGACCTAAAATTGAACCTTGTGGTACACCACCGGTAATGTGAGTGGAAGACGAGTGATTACCTATGGTGACTGAGTACGATCTTTCTAAAAGGTAAGAATAAAACCAGCCAAGTGCAGTGTCCTTGATGCCAACCCAGGTTTTGAGGCCATCGATTAAAATGGCGTGATCTACAGTATCAAAAGCTGCACTAAGGTCTAAAAGAATTAAAACGGCGCTCTCCAGTTACCTTGAGAAGGACAGTTTCTGTGCTATGAAGTGCTCTAAAACCTGATTGAAATTTCTCAAATATATTATTATGATTCATAAAAGCTAGGAGTTGTGTTGAAACCACTTTTTCTAAAACTTTTGATAAAAATGGAAGTTTTGAAATTGGCCTAAAATCGGAAACAACAGAAGGATCAAGCTTAGGTTTCTTTAAAAGAGGTTGTACGATTGCATGTTTAAAAATCGATGGGAAAGTACCACTTGCTAAGGAGCTATTTATAATTAATAAAATACTGGGCCCTACAGTGCCAATAACCTCTTTGAGAAATTTAGTAGGAATAAAATCAAGGCTGCATGTTGCTGATTTCATGTGTGATATAAGTTGGGATAAAAAGGGCAATGATACAGGCTGAAAATGACTAAAATAGTTTTGAATGTCCCTACTGGTATGTAAAACTTGGGTTGGGGGGGTAATTTGTTGTCTTATTTCATTTACCTTATTATTAAAATAATGTAGGTCATGGTAGGGCAGTTGATTTACCCACATTGATTTTATAGCCGGAGAATCTACCAAATTCACAGATTATTTCGAGCACAGAGGGAATTAATTGTTTAGGGTTATCGAGAAATAGCAATATATCATCTGCATACAATGAAATAATATGCTCCATGTTCCCACTGTTACCTTTAACATGTGGGTGTATTCTAATAGCCTCGGCCAGAGGTTCAATGACAGTTGTAAACAGAAGTGGGGACAACCTTGACGAGTGCCACGCCCAAGGATGAACGGGGGTGAAGTGAGACCGTTTGCCATAACCATTGCTTGTGGAGAGGTGTACAGTAGTTTTACCCAATTTATAAATGTATCGCCCGGGGAATAATTTTCCAAAACGTTGAACATGTATTTCCATTCGATTCGATCGAACGCTTTCTCAGCATCCAAGGAGACTACCATAGATTCTAGAGGATTATTTTTGGAATGTTGAATGACCCCCAATAAGCGCCTCACATTAGTATAAGAGTGACGATCTTGCACAAATCCTGTTTGATCATGCCCGATGACTGTGGGGAGGATAGGGTTGAGTCTTTTAGCTAAGAGCTTGGCTAATATTTTGTTTTCCACGCATTGCAAACTAATTGGTCTATATGAAGAAGGTTCCTGTATCTCTGCAAATGCAATTGGCTTATTTAAAGCCTGTTGTTGTTACTCATTAGCTTGTGGTAGATTTAAATATTCCAAGTAGCCGTTTATTTGAGAGTCACTTTTATGTATTTCTGGTATATAATAATTTATAGTAATTGGTAAATATGGCATTAATCTCCTCAGACTTAAAACAACGTATTCCCTTCGAGTCTTTAAGACATGAGACCGAATTATGGCTATTTTGATTACTTAAAAGTTTTGAAAGTAAGTTACCTGGTTTGTTACCATATTCATACAGCTTTTGCTTTTTAGAAAATAATACTTTCTCGACTTGTTGGGATATTAAAGTATTAAGAGCAGCCCTTACAACAATAATTTTTTCATAGTTTTCTTTAGTTTGCGATTCTGTTCACAACTTTGTAATTCTGCTTGGTTTTTCTGTTCAAATATAAATGTATTTTTCTTTCGACTACAAAATGAAATAATTAACCCCCTAAAAAATGATTTCTAAACATTTCCTGTTATTGGAATACCAGATTTAGATGAGTGTGTACTTGGATAGTGATACTCAAAAGTGAGGCCAACATGCCTGCTCCTCTATACACATTTGAAAGCCCAAAACATACCACGTTTTCAATAGTATTGCATTGTTTTAAATTGATTTAAAAAAGACTACTATAACCTAAGATTGATTCTCTGGTGCTGTCTGCACTGACAATTATAGAGGTCAAAGATTAACCATCGTGTCAATATAAATCTAAAGAGCGAGCCAATTAGAGCTGATGAGCAACAGCTGGGACACCTGCTCATTGGGCTTATTAAGCTGCGATGTGGCACAGGCAACATTTTCTGTTGTTGACTGAAGCCATGGCAGCTTTTTGGGCCTTGTCTTTCTGTGCGCTGACTGTCTGGCTAACCAAAGGTATTTCTATTCATTCTTTCTGAAGCGTGTATCAAAATACTGGTTGTGTAGTACAGCAAATGTTGGGGAGGGTAATTAGTAATTACTCAATTCCTGAATTTAGGCTCTTGTTTGCCTGATGGTGGCACAAATGAAAGAAGCAATGCCCTGCTGAGGAGACAGAGAGGTAAGAATATTAGTGATGTTTCCTGAGCTTGTTCCGACACTAACCTTCTTTTCTACTATAGAGCTGTCTCCCAATGAGATCTCCATAAAGAAGGATCTTGCACGTCTCCAATCGGATGATTCCACGTTGCTGCAAGCTTATAAAGAAGGTAAGCACTTTCTGTTTAATCCTACTGGATTTCAAAAGACTGTTTAAGCGACCTAAAATAAAGTAGTTTTACTAAAACACAACAAATGATGAACTCTTACTGGGTCCGATACTGTACATTATGTCTTTGGGGCTAAATTAAGTCTGAAAGCAGTCACATGAGTTTTAGCTTGAAGCCTTTTAACAAAGCGTTCAAAGTCTAGAGTTGTACATCTTTCTCTTCAATTTTGATTGTTCATTAATCTAATGTCTTTATTTAGTGCAACTGGAAACCAATGAAGTGGAAGTTGAGGCATTAATTTTCTACCTGAAAGGAAGCAAAGTTGACAGCAGCATGGTCACGGCATCTGACAGCCTCCCCGGTGGCAGCATCGGTGCAGGTGGCAATGTGACGGCCTCTGACGGCCTGCCCGGTGGCAGCAAAGGTACCGGGAGCAACGTCACGGCCTCCGACAGCCTGCCCGGTGGCGGCAAAGGTACCGGGAGCAACGTCACGGCCTCCGACAGCCTCCCCAGTGGCAGCAAAGGTGTCAACGTGACAGCGTCCGACAGCCTCCCCAGTAGCAGCAAAGGTGCTGGTAGCAATGTGACGGCCTCCGACAGCCTGCCTGGTGCCGGCAAAGGTACCGGGAGCAACGTCACGGCCTCCGACAGCCTGCCCGGTGGCGGCAAAGGTACCGGCAGCAACGTCACGGCCTCCGACAGCCTCCCCGGGGGCAGCAAAGGTGGCAACGTGACAGCGTCCGACAGCCTCCCCAGTAGCAGCAAAGGTGCTGGTAGCAATGTGACGGCCTCCGACAGCCTGCCCGCTGCCGGCAAAGGTACCGGCAGCAACGTCACGGCCTCCGACAGCCTCCCCGGTGGCAGCAAAGGTGCCGGCGGCAACGTCACTGCCTCCGACAGCCTCCCCGGTAGCAGCAAAGGCAGCAAAGGTGCCGGCAGCAACATGACGGCCTCCGACATCCTCCCCGGTGGCAGCAAAGGTGGCAACGTGACGGCGTCCGACAGCCTCCCCGGTGGCAGCAAAGGTACCGGCAGCAACGTCACTGTCTCCGACAGCCTGCCCAGTGGCGGCAAAGGTACCGGCAGCAACGCCACGGCCTCCGACAGCCTGCCCGGTGGCGGCAAAGGTACCGGCAGCAACATCACGGCCTCCGACAGCCTGCCCGGTGGCGGCAAAGGTACCGGCAGCAACGTCACGGCCTCCGACAAATGGTACTAATGGGTGTGATGGACCATACGTTTTTATGTTCCTACTTCTTGGCTTTAAATAAAACATTTTACCGATATTGTTGTTTCCTTATTTCACCTTTGGGAGAGGGAAATGACCACATTTATCCTGGGATTTGCCGCTTTAGAGTTTTTATTTTGCACCAAAAGATCGTTTTTAGATGCGATCTGTAGGCTCCTTGTAGTTTACAGACCTCGTTCGGATTTATTCATGTATTTGTGAATATATATTTATGTAGAAATGTGCGTCTATCTGCATTGTGTTCATTTTACGTCTGCCCGTGAAACACTTTGCTGCTCATTTTGATATATTATATAAATATTTTTTTAGATTTATCACAAGATATGTCTTTAGATTAAACATTAGACTAATAGCCAACAATCCAGGGTTAACTTGACAACTACAACACAAATGTGGTGTTTGTTGTCAAATCTAAGAGCAATCAGCTCTCTGATGTGGCGACTGCCAGGCGTTTTCCATCATGCAGTTGGTGGAGAGCGCCTGTTGCGCCTGGTTCTAAAAACTTGTGAGGTTATTGTTGACCACGTGTGCATGACGTCGGGATATGGGTTGTGGTCGAATAGTCAAAAAAGGACCTCCTAATGTCTGTTCCGAACCACTTTTCCTTGACCTCTGTGGAAAACGTCATGGGGTCAAGCAAAGATGGGACGGAGAATTCATGAGGAGTTAGGCAAAGACAACCGCAGTGTTTAGAGAATCCAACTCCACTTTCACTACACTACGTAGTTATGATGTGCCGGCGGGTGGATGTTAGTGACGTTGGTCTGCAGCGTTGAAACTACAATGTTCCAAAGATGGACTTGAAAATAGCGCATCTTTGATACGTTGTCCGTGTTCTTACAGGGTTGTGTCATGCAGACGACAAAATATAAAAGTGAAACCAAGGGATTGTCAGTGTACTAAGCTGATATATGGTCTCTTTGCTCAGTTTCAAACATGCTGAATTAAATACTTTATCCCATTAACAATGTCTCATATCCCTTTGTGTTATGGTTCATATGGAGATTTGTAGTTTGCCAGCAGGTTGAACAGATTATTGAAAATTCACAACATCAAAACAACGGTTATTTACATGATCTGCGTTTGTCGGTCATGATCGTTTGTTCTCGTGAATGGCTGAATGGTGCGACACTTTAAATGTTGCTGCCGCAAGGAATTGTTACTCACCTGGAAAACATTACAGCCAATTCTATTTGTTATACTGTACCGGCCACCAGGTCCGTATTCAGAATTTCTATCTGAATTTTCAGAGTTTCCATCAAGTTAACTGATAAGGTTATTATTGTAGCAGCGCTCTAGTGGGGCAATATGGTACTATTTGGAGGTCTTTCCACAAAACCCTCTTCTGATCATGACATCCTATTACAGAGACTAGATCAGTCGAATGGCATTTCAGGTACCGCACTAAGTTTAAATCCTATTTATCAGATCAATCTAAATTTGTATTTGTAAACGATGAAGCCTCAATGACCACCAACGTTAATCACGGAGTTCCACAAGGTTCTGTGCTTGGACCAATTTTATTTACCTTATATATGCCTCCTTTGGGCAATATTATGAGTAAACCCTCCATAAACTTTCAATGTTTGCAGATGAAACTCAATTATATCTATAGATCAAATCAGAAGAGACCAACCAGCTCGCTAAAATTCAAGCATGTCTTAAAGACATAAAAACACGGATGACCTGCAAGTTATTTTCCTCGCTGAAACCCGAAGCATATCAAGTTTTCTTTCTTACATTTTTATTCACCTGCTTTTCATGAGGATAATTCTATAGTATTTATGCCAGTTTTTCATCATACTGTCCTTGAAAGTATAACATAAAACACAATAACACGGTATGGTAAGCTGTCAGGACAACAACATCTAAGATTGATTATCCGATGCAGTCTGCATTAGAATTACAGATGTCAAAAGTTAACCACCATGTCAACATTTAAGTGTTGAAGTTTGGCTCCAGTCTTGAATGGATGCTATATGTTTTTCAAATCACATCAGAATTAATTGTTTTGGCCAGACTTTGTCTTCTTGTACAAAGTCCTCAGTGTGTGTTGGGTTGGAAGTTGTTTATCTTTTGTAGTTATCCTCCCAAAATACAACCTCGATTGCTACTAGCTGTCTGAAGTGGAGGGATATTGTTGAAATCTTCTTCCATTTTCGCCATTTCATGGAGATTGATACAATTCAAAAACACAACATTCTCAGAGTTTTATGATTGAATAGATTGTGTAACATTTGTCACAGGAAGGAATGAAACTCAACAATCACTGACTCTTCAAAGAGAGAGACAATTAGAGCTGATGAGCAACAGCTGGGACACCTGCTCATTGGGCTTATTAAGCTGCGATGTGGCACAGGCAACATTTTCTGTTGTTGACTGAAGCCATGGCAGCTTTTTGGGCCTTGTCTTTCTGTGCGCTGACTGTCTGGCTAACCAAAGGTATTTCTATTCATTCTTTCTGAAGCGTGTATCAAAATACTGGTTGTGTAGTACAGCAAATGTTGGGGAGGGTAATTACTCAATTCCTGAATTTAGGCTCTTGTTTGCCTGATGGTGGCACAAATGAAAGAAGCAATGCCCTGCTGAGGAGACAAAGAGGTAAGAATATTAGTGATGTTTCCTGAGCTTGTTCCGACACTAACCTTCTTTTCTACTATAGAGCTGTCTCCCAATGAGATCTCCATAAAGAAGGATCTTACACGTCTCCAATCGGATGATTCCACGTTGCTGCAAGCTTATAAAGAAGGTGAGCACTTTCTGTTTAATCCTACTGGATTTCAAAAGACTGTTTAAGCGACCTAAAATAAAGTAGTTTTACTAAAACACAACATATGATGAACTCTTACTGGGTCCGATACTGTACATTATGTCTTTGGGGCTAAATTAAGTCTGAAAGCAGTCACATGAGTTTTAGCTTGAAGCCTTTTAACAAAGCGTTCAAAGTCTAGAGTTGTACATCTTTCGCTTCAATTTTGATTGTTCATTAATCTAATGTCTTTATTTTAGTGCAACTGGAAACCAATGAAGTGGACGTTGAGGCATTAAGTTTCTACCTGAAAGGCAGCAAAGTTGCCAGCAGTATGGTCACGGCATCTGACAGCCTCCCCGGTGGGAGCAAAGGTGGCAACGTGACGGCCTCCGACAGCCTCCCTGGTGGCAGCAAAGGAGCCGGCAGCAACGTCACGGCCTCCGACAGCCTGCCCGGTGGAGGCAAAGGTACCGGCAGCAACGTCACGGTCTCCGACAGCCTGCCCGGTGGCGGCAAAGGTGCCGGCAGCAACGTGACTGCCTCCGACAGCCTCCCCAGTGGCAGCAAAGGTGCCGGCGGCAACGTCACTGCCTCCGACAGCCTGCCCGGTGGCAGCAAAGGTGCCGGCAGCAACATGACGGCCTCCGACAGCCTGCCCGTTGGCGGCAAAGGTACCGGCAGCAACGCCACGGCCTCCGACAGCCTGCCCGGTGGCGGCAAAGGTACCGGCAGCAACACCACGGCCTCCGACAGCCTGCCCGGTGGCGGTAAAGGTACCGGCATCAACGCAACGGCCTCCGACAGCCTGCCCGGTGGAGGCAAAGGTACCGGCATCAACGCAACGGCCTCCGACAGCCTGCCCGGTGGAGGCAAAGGTACCGGCAGCAACGTCACGGCCTCCGACAGCCTGCCCGGTGGCGGCAAAGGTACCGGCAGCAACGCCACGGCCTCCGACAGCCTGCCCGGTGGAAGCAAAGGTACCGGCAGCAACGTCACTGTCTCCGACAGCCTGCCCGGTGGCGGCAAAGGTACCGGCAGCAACGCCACGGCCTCCGACAGCCTGCCCGGTGGCGGCAAAGGTACCGGCAGCAACTCCACGGCCTCCGACAGCCTCCCCGGTGGCAGCAAAGGTGCCGGCAGCAACATGACGGCCTCCGACAGCCTCCCTGGTGGCAGCAAAGGTGGCAACGTGACGGTGTCCGACAGCCTCCCCAGTAGCAGCAAAGGTGCTGGTAGCAATGTGACTGCCTCCGACAGCCTGCCCGGTGGCAGCAAAGGTGCCGGCAGCAACGTCACGGTCTCCGACAGCCTCCCCGGTGGCGGCAAAGGTACCGGCAGCAACGTCACGGTCTCCGACAGCCTGCCCGGTGGAAGCAAAGGTGCCGGTAGCAACGTCACGGCCTCTGACAGCCTGCCCGGTGGAAACAAAGGTACCGGCAGCAACGTCACGGCCTCCGACAGCCTGCCCGGTGGCGGCAAAGGTACCGGCATCAACGTCACTGTCTCCGACAGCCTGCCCGGTGGCGGCAAAGGTACCGGCAGCAACGCCACGGCCTCCGACAGCCTGCCCGGTGGCGGCAAAGGTACCGGCAGCAACGCCACGGCCTCCGACAGCCTGCCCGGTGGCGGCAAAGGTACCGGCATCAACGTAACGGCCTCCGACAGCCTGCCCGGTGGCAGCAAAGGTGCCGGCAGCAACGTGACTGCCTCCGACAGCCTGCCCAGTGGCAGCAAAGGTGCCGGCGGCAACGTCACTGCCTCCGACAGCCTGCCCGGTGGCAGAAAAGGTGCCGGCAGCAACATGACGGCCTCCGACAGCCTCCCCGGTGGCAGCAAAGGTGCCGGCAGCAACATGACGGCCTCCGACAGCCTCCCTGGTGGCAGCAAAGGTGGCAACGTGACGGTGTCCGACAGCCTCCCCAGTAGCAGCAAAGGTGCTGGTAGCAATGTGACGGCCTCCGACAGCCTGCCCGGTGGCAGCAAAGGTGCCGGCAGCAACGTCACGGTCTCCGACAGCCTCCCCGGTGGCGGCAAAGGTACCGGCAGCAATGTAACGGCCTCCGACAGCCTCCCTGGTGGCAGCAAAGGTACCGGCAGCAACGTCACGGTCTCCGACAGCCTGCCCGGTGGAAGCAAAGGTGCCGGTAGCAACGTCACGGCCTCTGACAGCCTGCCCGGTGGAAACAAAGGTACCGGCAGCAACGTCACGGCCTCCGACAGCCTGCCCGGTGGCGGCAAAGGTACCGGCATCAACGTCACTGTCTCCGACAGCCTGCCCGGTGGCGGCAAAGGTACCGGCAGCAACGCCACGGCCTCCGACAGCCTGCCCGGTGGCGGCAAAGGTACCGGCAGCAACGCCACGGCCTCCGACAGCCTGCCCGGTGGCGGCAAAGGTACCGGCATCAACGTAACGGCCTCCGACAGCCTGCCCGGTGGAGGCAAAGGTACCGGCAGCAACGTCACAGCCTCCGACAGCCTGCCCGTTGGCGGCAAAGGTACCGGCAGCAACGCCACGGCCTCCGACAGCCTGCCCGGTGGCGGCAAAGGTACCGGCAGCAACGCCACGGCCTCCGACAGCCTGCCCGGTGGCGGTAAAGGTACCGGCAGCAACGTCACGGCCTCCGACAGCCTGCCCGGTGGCGGCAAAGGTACCGGCAGCAACGCCACGGCCTCCGACAGCCTGCCCGGTGGAAGCAAAGGTACCGGCAGCAACGTCACTGTCTCCGACAGCCTGCCCGGTGGCGGCAAAGGTACCGGCAGCAACGCCACGGCCTCCGACAGCCTGCCCAGTGGCGGCAAAGGTACCGGCAGCAACTCCACGGCCTCCGACAGCCTGCCCGGTGGCGGCAAAGGTACCGGCAGCAACGTCACGTCATCCGACAGCCTGCCCGGTGGCGGCAAAGGTACCGGCAGCAACGTCACGTCTTCCGACAGCCTGCCCGGTGGCGGCAAAGGTACCGGCAGCAACGTCACGTCTTCCGACAGCCTGCCCGGTGGCGGCAAAGGTACCGGCAGCAACGTCACGTCTTCCGACAGCCTGCCCGGTGGCGGCAAAGGTACCGGCAGCAACGCCACGGCCTCCGACAGCCTGCCCGGTGGCGGCAAAGGTACCGGCAGCAACGCCACGGCCTCCGACAGCCTGCCCAGTGGCGGCAAAGGTACCGGCAGCAACGTCACTTCTTCCGACAGCCTGCCCGGTGGCGGCAAAGGTACCGGCAGCAACGTCACGTCTTCCGACAGCCTGCCCGGTGGCGGCAAAGGTACCGGCAGCAACGTCACGTCTTCCGACAGCCTGCCCGGTGGCGGCAAAGGTACCGGCATCAACGTAACGGCCTCTGACAGCCTGCCCGGTGGCGGCAAAGGTACCGGCAGCAACGTCACGGCCTCCGACAGCCTGCCCGGTGGCGGCAAAGGTACCGGCAGCAACGCCACGGCCTCCGACAGCCTGCCCGGTGGCGGCAAAGGTACCGGCATCAACGTAACGGCCTCCGACAGCCTGCCCGGTGGCGGCAAAGGTACCGGCATCAACGTCACTGTCTCCGACAGCCTGCCCGGTGGCGGCAAAGGTACCGGCAGCAACGTCACGGCCTCCGACAGCCTGCCCGGTGGCGGCAAAGGTACCGGCAGCAACGCCACGGCCTCCGACAGCCTGCCCGGTGGCGTCAAAGGTACCGGCATCAACGTAACGGCCTCTGACAGCCTGCCCGGTGGAGGCAAAGGTACCGGTAGCAACGCCACGGCCTCCGACAGCCTGCCCGGTGGAGGCAAAGGTACCGGCATCAACGTATTGGCCTCTGACAGCCTGCCCGGTGGAGGCAAAGGTACCGGCAGCAACGTCACGGCCTCCGACAGCCTGCCCGGTGGCGGCAAAGGTACCGGCAGCAACGTTACGGCCTCCGACAAATGGTACTAATGGATGTAATGGACCATACGTTTTTATGTTCCTACTTCTTGGCTTTAAATAAAACATTTTACTGATATTGTTGTTTCCTTATTTCACCTTTGGGAGAGGGAAATGACCACATTTATCCTGGGATTTGCCGCTTTAGAATTTTTATTTTGCACCAAAAGATCCTTTTTAGATGCGATCTGTAGGCTCCTTGTAGTTTACAGACCTCGTTCGGATTTATTCATGTATTTGTAAATATATATTTATGTAGAAATGTGCGTCTATCTGCATTGTGTTCATTTTACGTCTGCCCGTGAAACACTTTGCTGCTCATTTTGATATATTATATAAATATTTTTTTAGATTTGTCCCAAGATATGTCTTTAGATTAAACATTAGACTAATAGCCAACAATCCAGGGTTAACTAGACAACTACAACACAAATGTGGTGTTTGTTGTCAAATCTAAGAGCAATCAGCTCTCTGATGTGGCGACTGCCAGGCGTTTTCCATCATGCATTGGTTCATGCAGTTGGTGGAGAGCGCCTGTTGCGCCTGGTTCTAAAAACTTGTGAGGTTATTGTTGACCACGTGTGCATGACGTCGGGATATGGGTTGTGGTCGAATAGTCAAAAAAGGACCTCCTAATGTCTGTTCCGAACCACTTTTCCTTGACCTCTGTGGAAAACGTCATGGGGTCAAGCAAAGATGGGATGGAGAATTCATGAGGAGTTAGGCAAAGACAACCGCAGTGTTTAGAGAATCCAACTCCACTTTCACTACACTACGTAGTTATGATGTGCCGGCGGGTGGATGTTAGTGACGTTGGTCTGCAGCGTTGAAACTACAATGTTCCAAAGATGGACTTGAAAATAGCGCATCTTTGATACGTTGTCCGTGTTCTTACAGGGTTGTGTCATGCAGACGACAAAATATAAAAGTGAAACCAAGGGATTGTCAGTGTACTAAGCTGATATATGGTCTCTTTGCTCAGTTTCAAACATGCTGAATTAAATACTTTATCCCATTAACAATGTCTCATATCCCTTTGTGTTATGGTTCATATGGAGATTTGTAGTTTGCCAGCAGGTTGAACAGATTATTGAAAATTCACAACATCAAAACAACGGTTATTTACATGATCTGCGTTTGTCGGTCATGATCGTTTGTTCTCGTGAATGGCTGAATGGTGCGACACTTTAAATGTTGCTGCCGCAAGGAATTGTTACTCACCTGGAAAACATTACAGCCAATTCTATTTGTTATACTGTACCGGCCACCAGGTCCGTATTCAGAATTTCTATCTGAATTTTCAGTTTCCATCAAGTTAACTGATAAGGTTATTATTGTAGCAGCGCTCTAGTGGGGCAATATGGTACTATTTGGAGGTCTTTCCACAAAACCCTCTTCTGATCATGACATCCTATTACAGAGACTAGATCAGTCGAATGGCATTTCAGGTACCGCACTAAGTTTAAATCCTATTTATCAGATCAATCTAAATTTGTATTTGTAAACGATGAAGCCTCAATGACCACCAACGTTAATCACGGAGTTCCACAAGGTTCTGTGCTTGGACCAATTTTATTTACCTTATATATGCCTCCTTTGGGCAATATTATGAGTAAACCCTCCATAAACTTTCAATGTTTGCAGATGAAACTCAATTATATCTATAGATCAAATCAGAAGAGACCAACCAGCTCGCTAAAATTCAAGCATGTCTTAAAGACATAAAAACACGGATGACCTGCAAGTTATTTTCCTCGCTGAAACCCGAAGCATATCAAGTTTTCTTTCTTACATTTTTATTCACCTGCTTTTCATGAGGATAATTCTATAGTATTTATGCCAGTTTTTCATCATACTGTCCTTGAAAGTATAACATAAAACACAATAACACGGTATGGTAAGCTGTCAGGACAACAACATCTAAGATTGATTATCCGATGCAGTCTGCATTAGAATTACAGATGTCAAAAGTTAACCACCATGTCAACATTTAAGTGTTGAAGTTTGGCTCCAGTCTTGAATGGATGCTATATGTTTTTCAAATCACATCAGAATTAATTGTTTTGGCCAGACTTTGTCTTCTTGTACAAAGTCCTCAGTGTGTGTTGGGTTGGAAGTTGTTTATCTTTTGTAGTTATCCTCCCAAAATACAACCTCGATTGCTACTAGCTGTCTGAAGTGGAGGGATATTGTTGAAATCTTCTTCCATTTTCGCCATTTCATGGAGATTGATACAATTCAAAAACACAACATTCTCAGAGTTTTATGATTGAATAGATTGTGTAACATTTGTCACAGGAAGGAATGAAACTCAACAATCACTGACTCTTCAAAGAGAGAGACAATTAGAGCTGATGAGCAACAGCTGGGACACCTGCTCATTGGGCTTATTAAGCTGCGATGTGGCACAGGCAACATTTTCTGTTGTTGACTGAAGCCATGGCAGCTTTTTGGGCCTTGTCTTTCTGTGCGCTGACTGTCTGGCTAACCAAAGGTATTTCTATTCATTCTTTCTGAAGCGTGTATCAAAATACTGGTTGTGTAGTACAGCAAATGTTGGGGAGGGTAATTACTCAATTCCTGAATTTAGGCTCTTGTTTGCCTGATGGTGGCACAAATGAAAGAAGCAATGCCCTGCTGAGGAGACAAAGAGGTAAGAATATTAGTGATGTTTCCTGAGCTTGTTCCGACACTAACCTTCTTTTCTACTATAGAGCTGTCTCCCAATGAGATCTCCATAAAGAAGGATCTTACACGTCTCCAATCGGATGATTCCACGTTGCTGCAAGCTTATAAAGAAGGTGAGCACTTTCTGTTTAATCCTACTGGATTTCAAAAGACTGTTTAAGCGACCTAAAATAAAGTAGTTTTACTAAAACACAACATATGATGAACTCTTACTGGGTCCGATACTGTACATTATGTCTTTGGGGCTAAATTAAGTCTGAAAGCAGTCACATGAGTTTTAGCTTGAAGCCTTTTAACAAAGCGTTCAAAGTCTAGAGTTGTACATCTTTCGCTTCAATTTTGATTGTTCATTAATCTAATGTCTTTATTTTAGTGCAACTGGAAACCAATGAAGTGGACGTTGAGGCATTAAGTTTCTACCTGAAAGGCAGCAAAGTTGCCAGCAGTATGGTCACGGCATCTGACAGCCTCCCCGGTGGGAGCAAAGGTGGCAACGTGACGGCCTCCGACAGCCTCCCTGGTGGCAGCAAAGGAGCCGGCAGCAACGTCACGGCCTCCGACAGCCTGCCCGGTGGAGGCAAAGGTACCGGCAGCAACGTCACGGTCTCCGACAGCCTGCCCGGTGGCGGCAAAGGTGCCGGCAGCAACGTGACTGCCTCCGACAGCCTCCCCAGTGGCAGCAAAGGTGCCGGCGGCAACGTCACTGCCTCCGACAGCCTGCCCGGTGGCAGCAAAGGTGCCGGCAGCAACATGACGGCCTCCGACAGCCTCCCCGGTGGCAGCAAAGGTGCCGGCAGCAACATGACGGCCTCCGACAGCCTCCCTGGTGGCAGCAAAGGTGGCAACGTGACGGTGTCCGACAGCCTCCCCAGTAGCAGCAAAGGTGCTGGTAGCAATGTGACGGCCTCCGACAGCCTGCCCGGTGGCAGCAAAGGTGCCGGCAGCAACGTCACGGTCTCCGACAGCCTCCCCGGTGGCGGCAAAGGTACCGGCAGCAATGTAACGGCCTCCGACAGCCTCCCTGGTGGCAGCAAAGGTACCGGCAGCAACGTCACGGACTCCGACAGCCTGCCCGGTGGAAGCAAAGGTGCCGGTAGCAACGTCACGGCCTCTGACAGCCTGCCCGGTGGAAACAAAGGTACCGGCAGCAACGTCACGGCCTCCGACAGCCTGCCCGGTGGCGGCAAAGGTACCGGCATCAACGTCACTGTCTCCGACAGCCTGCCCGGTGGCGGCAAAGGTACCGGCAGCAACGCCACGGCCTCCGACAGCCTGCCCGGTGGCGGCAAAGGTACCGGCAGCAACGCCACGGCCTCCGACAGCCTGCCCGGTGGCGGCAAAGGTACCGGCAGCAACGCCACGGCCTCCGACAGCCTGCCCGGTGGCGGCAAAGGAACCGGCAGCAACGCCACGGCCTCCGACAGCCTGCCCGGTGGCGGCAAAGGTACCGGCAGCAACTCCACGGCCTCCGACAGCCTGCCCGGTGGCGGCAAAGGTACCGGCAGCAACGTCACGTCTTCCGACAGCCTGCCCGGTGGAGGCAAAGGTACCGGCAGCAACGTCACGGCCTCCGACAGCCTGCCCGGTGGCGGCAAAGGTACCGGCAGCAACGCCACGGCCTCCGACAGCCTGCCCGGTGGCGGCAAAGGTACCGGCAGCAACGTCACGTCTTCCGACAGCCTGCCCGGTGGCGGCAAAGGTACCGGCAGCAACGTCACGTCTTCCGACAGCCTGCCCGGTGGCGGCAAAGGTACCGGCAGCAACGTCACGTCTTCCGACAGCCTGCCCGGTGGCGGCAAAGGTACCGGCATCAACGTAACGGCCTCTGACAGCCTGCCCGGTGGAGGCAAAGGTACCGGCAGCAACGTCACGGCCTCCGACAGCCTGCCCGGTGGCGGCAAAGGTACCGGCAGCAACGCCACGGCCTCCGACAGCCTGCCCGGTGGCGGCAAAGGTACCGGCATCAACGTAACGGCCTCCGACAGCCTGCCCGGTGGCGGCAAAGGTACCGGCATCAACGTCACTGTCTCCGACAGCCTGCCCGGTGGCGGCAAAGGTACCGGCAGCAACGTCACGGCCTCCGACAGCCTGCCCGGTGGCGGCAAAGGTACCGGCAGCAACGCCACGGCCTCCGACAGCCTGCCCGGTGGCGGCAAAGGTACCGGCATCAACGTAACGGCCTCCGACAGCCTGCCCGGTGGCGGCAAAGGTACCGGCAGCAACGTCACGGCCTCCGACAGCCTGCCCGGTGGCGGCAAAGGTACCGGCAGCAACGTTACGGCCTCCGACAAATGGTACTAATGGATGTAATGGACCATACGTTTTTATGTTCCTACTTCTTGGCTTTAAATAAAACATTTTACTGATATTGTTGTTTCCTTATTTCACCTTTGGGAGAGGGAAATGACCACATTTATCCTGGGATTTGCCGCTTTAGAATTTTTATTTTGCACCAAAAGATCCTTTTTAGATGCGATCTGTAGGCTCCTTGTAGTTTACAGACCTCGTTCGGATTTATTCATGTATTTGTAAATATATATTTATGTAGAAATGTGCGTCTATCTGCATTGTGTTCATTTTACGTCTGCCCGTGAAACACTTTGCTGCTCATTTTGATATATTATATAAATATTTTTTTAGATTTGTCACAAGATATGTCTTTAGATTAAACATTAGACTAATAGCCAACAATCCAGGGTTAACTAGACAACTACAACACAAATGTGGTGTTTGTTGTCAAATCTAAGAGCAATCAGCTCTCTGATGTGGCGACTGCCAGGCGTTTTCCATCATGCATTGGTTCATGCAGTTGGTGGAGAGCGCCTGTTGCGCCTGGTTCTAAAAACTTGTGAGGTTATTGTTGACCACGTGTGCATGACGTCGGGATATGGGTTGTGGTCGAATAGTCAAAAAAGGACCTCCTAATGTCTGTTCCGAACCACTTTTCCTTGACCTCTGTGGAAAACGTCATGGGGTCAAGCAAAGATGGGATGGAGAATTCATGAGGAGTTAGGCAAAGACAACCGCAGTGTTTAGAGAATCCAACTCCACTTTCACTACACTACGTAGTTATGATGTGCCGGCGGGTGGATGTTAGTGACGTTGGTCTGCAGCGTTGAAACTACAATGTTCCAAAGATGGACTTGAAAATAGCGCATCTTTGATACGTTGTCCGTGTTCTTACAGGGTTGTGTCATGCAGACGACAAAATATAAAAGTGAAACCAAGGGATTGTCAGTGTACTAAGCTGATATATGGTCTCTTTGCTCAGTTTCAAACATGCTGAATTAAATACTTTATCCCATTAACAATGTCTCATATCCCTTTGTGTTATGGTTCATATGGAGATTTGTAGTTTGCCAGCAGGTTGAACAGATTATTGAAAATTCACAACATCAAAACAACGGTTATTTACATGATCTGCGTTTGTCGGTCATGATCGTTTGTTCTCGTGAATGGCTGAATGGTGCGACACTTTAAATGTTGCTGCCGCAAGGAATTGTTACTCACCTGGAAAACATTACAGCCAATTCTATTTGTTATACTGTACCGGCCACCAGGTCCGTATTCAGAATTTCTATCTGAATTTTCAGAGTTTCCATCAAGTTAACTGATAAGGTTATTATTGTAGCAGCGCTCTAGTGGGGCAATATGGTACTATTTGGAGGTCTTTCCACAAAACCCTCTTCTGATCATGACATCCTATTACAGAGACTAGATCAGTCGAATGGCATTTCAGGTACCGCACTAAGTTTAAATCCTATTTATCAGATCAATCTAAATTTGTATTTGTAAACGATGAAGCCTCAATGACCACCAACGTTAATCACGGAGTTCCACAAGGTTCTGTGCTTGGACCAATTTTATTTACCTTATATATGCCTCCTTTGGGCAATATTATGAGTAAACCCTCCATAAACTTTCAATGTTTGCAGATGAAACTCAATTATATCTATAGATCAAATCAGAAGAGACCAACCAGCTCGCTAAAATTCAAGCATGTCTTAAAGACATAAAAACACGGATGACCTGCAAGTTATTTTCCTCGCTGAAACCCGAAGCATATCAAGTTTTCTTTCTTACATTTTTATTCACCTGCTTTTCATGAGGATAATTCTATAGTATTTATGCCAGTTTTTCATCATACTGTCCTTGAAAGTATAACATAAAACACAATAACACGGTATGGTAAGCTGTCAGGACAACAACATCTAAGATTGATTATCCGATGCAGTCTGCATTAGAATTACAGATGTCAAAAGTTAACCACCATGTCAACATTTAAGTGTTGAAGTTTGGCTCCAGTCTTGAATGGATGCTATATGTTTTTCAAATCACATCAGAATTAATTGTTTTGGCCAGACTTTGTCTTCTTGTACAAAGTCCTCAGTGTGTGTTGGGTTGGAAGTTGTTTATCTTTTGTAGTTATCCTCCCAAAATACAACCTCGATTGCTACTAGCTGTCTGAAGTGGAGGGATATTGTTGAAATCTTCTTCCATTTTCGCCATTTCATGGAGATTGATACAATTCAAAAACACAACATTCTCAGAGTTTTATGATTGAATAGATTGTGTAACATTTGTCACAGGAAGGAATGAAACTCAACAATCACTGACTCTTCAAAGAGAGAGACAATTAGAGCTGATGAGCAACAGCTGGGACACCTGCTCATTGGGCTTATTAAGCTGCGATGTGGCACAGGCAACATTTTCTGTTGTTGACTGAAGCCATGGCAGCTTTTTGGGCCTTGTCTTTCTGTGCGCTGACTGTCTGGCTAACCAAAGGTATTTCTATTCATTCTTTCTGAAGCGTGTATCAAAATACTGGTTGTGTAGTACAGCAAATGTTGGGGAGGGTAATTAGTAATTACTCAATTCCTGAATTTAGGCTCTTGTTTGCCTGATGGTGGCACAAATGAAAGAAGCAATGCCCTGCTGAGGAGACAAAGAGGTAAGAATATTAGTGATGTTTCCTGAGCTTGTTCCGACACTAACCTTCTTTTCTACTATAGAGCTGTCTCCCAATGAGATCTCCATAAAGAAGGATCTTACACGTCTCCAATCGGATGATTCCACGTTGCTGCAAGCTTATAAAGAAGGTGAGCACTTTCTGTTTAATCCTACTGGATTTCAAAAGACTGTTTAAGCGACCTAAAATAAAGTAGTTTTACTAAAACACAACATATGATGAACTCTTACTGGGTCCGATACTGTACATTATGTCTTTGGGGCTAAATTAAGTCTGAAAGCAGTCACATGAGTTTTAGCTTGAAGCCTTTTAACAAAGCGTTCAAAGTCTAGAGTTGTACATCTTTCGCTTCAATTTTGATTGTTCATTAATCTAATGTCTTTATTTTAGTGCAACTGGAAACCAATGAAGTGGACGTTGAGGCATTAAGTTTCTACCTGAAAGGCAGCAAAGTTGCCAGCAGTATGGTCACGGCATCTGACAGCCTCCCCGGTGGGGGCAAAGGTGGCAACGTGACGGCCTCCGACAGCCTCCCTGGTGGCAGCAAAGGAGCCGGCAGCAACGTCACGGCATCTGACAGCCTCCCCGGTGGGGGCAAAGGTGGCAACGTGACGGCCTCCGACAGCCTCCCTGGTGGCAGCAAAGGAGCCGGCAGCAACGTCACGGCCTCTGACAGCCTGCCCGGTGTAGGCAAAGGTACCGGCAGCAACGTCACGGTCTCCGACAGCCTGCCCGGTGGCGGCAAGGGTACCGGCAGCAATATCACGGCCTCTGACAGCCTCCCCGGTGGCAGCAAAGGTGCCGGCAGCAACGTGACTGCCTCCGACAGCCTCCCCAGTGGCAGCAAAGGTGCCGGCGGCAACGTCACTGCCTCCGACAGCCTCCCCGGTGGCAGCAAAGGCAGCAAAGGTGCCGGCAGCAACATGACGGCCTCCGACAGCCTCGCCGGTGGCAGCAAAGGTGCCGGCAGCAACATGACGGCCTCCGACAGCCTCCCTGGTGGCAGCAAAGGTGGCAACGTGACGGTGTCCGACAGCATCCCCAGTAGCAGCAAAGGTGCTGGTAGCAATGTAACGGCCTCCGACAGCCTCCCTGGTGGCAGCAAAGGTACCGGCAGCAACGTCACGGTCTCCGACAGCCTGCCCGGTGGAAGCAAAGGTGCCGGTAGCAACGTCACGGCCTCTGACAGCCTGCCCGGTGGAAACAAAGGTACCGGCAGCAACGTCACTGTCTCCGACAGCCTGCCCAGTGGTGGCAAAGGTACCGGCAGCAACGCCACGGCCTCCGACAGCCTGCCCGGTGGTGGCAAAGGTACCAGCAGCAACGCCACGGCCTCCGACAGCCTGCCCGGTGGCGGCAAAGGTACCGGCATCAACGTAACGGCCTCAGACAGCCTGCCCGGTGGAGGCAAAGGTACCGGCAGCAACGCCACGGCCTCCGACAGCCTGCCCGGTGGCGGCAAAGGTACCGGCAGCAACGTCACGGCCTCCGACAGCCTGCCCGGTGGCGGCAAAGGTACCGGCATCAACGTAACGGCCTCTGACAGCCTGCCCGGTGGAGGCAAAGGTACCGGCAGCAACGTCACTGTCTCCGACAGCCTGCCCGGTGGCGGCAAAGGTACCGGCAGCAACGACACGGCCTCCGACAGCCTGCCCGGTGGCGGCAAAGGTACCGGCAGCAACGCCACGGCCTCCGACAGCCTGCCCGGTGGCGGCAAAGGTACCGGCATCAACGTAACGGCCTCCGACAGCCTGCCCGGTGGCGGCAAAGGTACCGGCAGCAACGCCACGGCCTCCGACAGCCTGCCCGGTGGCGGCAAAGGTACCGGCATCAACGTAACGGCCTCTGACAGCCTGCCCGGTGGCGGCAAAGGTACCGGCAGCAACGCCACGGCCTCCGACAGCCTGCCCGGTGGCGGCAAAGGTACCGGCATCAACGTAACGGCCTCTGACAGCCTGCCCGGTGGCGGCAAAGGTACCGGCAGCAACGCCACGGCCTCCGACAGCCTGCCCGGTGGCGGCAAAGGTACCGGCAGCAACGTCACGTCTTCCGACAGCCTGCCCGGTGGCGGCAAAGGTACCGGCAGCAACGTCACGTCTTCCGACAGCCTGCCCGGTGGCGGCAAAGGTACCGGCAGCAACGCCACGGCCTCCGACAGCCTGCCCGGTGGCGGCAAAGGTACCGGCATCAACGTAACGGCCTCCGACAGCCTGCCCGGTGGCGGCAAAGGTACCTTCAGCAACGCCATGGCCTCCGACAGCCTGCCCGGTGGCGGCAAAGGTACCGGCAGCAACGTCACGTCTTCCGACAGCCTGCCCGGTGGCGGCAAAGGTACCGGCAGCAACGTCACGTCTTCCGACAGCCTGCCCGGTGGCGGCAAAGGTACCGGCAGCAACGCCACGGCCTCAGACAGCCTGCCCGGTGGAGGCAAAGGTACCGACAGCAACATCACGGCCTCCGACAGCCTGCCCGGTGGAGGCAAAGGTACCGGCAGCAACGTCACGGCCTCCGACAAATGGTACTAATGGGTGTGATGGACCATACGTTTTTATGTTCCTACTTCTTGGCTTTAAATAAAACATTTTACCGATATTGTTGTTTCCTTATTTCACCTTCGGGAGAGGGAAATGACCACATTTATCCTGGGATTTGCCGCTTCAGAATTTTTATTTTGCACCAAAAGATCCTTTTTAGATGCGCGCTGTAGGCTCCTTGTAGTTTACAGACCTCGTTCGGATTTATTCATGTATTTGTAAATGTATATTTATGTAGAAATGTGCGTCTATCTGCATTGTGTTCATTTTACGTCTGCCCGTGAAACACTTTGCTGCTCATTTTGATATATTATATAAATATTCTTTTAGATTTATCACACAAGATATGTCTTTAGATTAAACATTAGACTAATAGCCAACAATCCAGGGTTAACTAGACAACTACAACACAAATGTGGTGTTGTCAAATCTAAGAGCAATCAGCTCTCTGATATGGCGACTGCCAGGCGTTTTCCATCATGCATTGGTTCATGCAGTTGGTGGAGAGCGACTGTTGCGCCTGGTTCTAAAAACTGCGGCCGCATCATTCTTGTGAGGTTATTGTTGACCACGTGTGCATGACGTCGGGATATGGGTTGTGGTCGAATAGTCAAAAAAGGACCTCCTAATGTCTGTTCCAAACCACTTTTCCTTGACCTCTGTGGAAAACATCATGGGGTCAAGCAAAGATGGGATGGAGAATTCATGAGGAGTTAGGCAAAGACAACCGCAGTGTTTAGAGAATCCAACTCCACTTTCACTAAACTACGTAGTTATGATGTGCCGGCGGGTGGATGTTAGTGACGTTGGTCTGCAGCGTTGAAACTACAATGTTCCAAAGATGGACTAGAAAATGACCATTTCTTCATCTCGTACTCTCTCCCACTCTTTGGAACTGACAACCCTCCCACAACGGATTCTGCACCTGTCCGTCGCAACATCCGCACCCTCTCACCCTCCTCTCTGGCCTCCTCTGTTCTGTCAGCCCTCCCTTCAACCGATTCCTTCGCACTTATGCAGCCTAACTTCGCCACTGACACATTTCTCTCTACGCTGTCGTCCTCTCTTGATTCTCTCTGTCCTCTTACGACTCGAAAGGTCCGCAAGTCCTCTCCGGCTCCGTGGCTGTCCGAACCGGTGCGCGCCGAGAGAGCCACTATGCGAGCAGCGGAAAGGAAATGGCGAAAATCCAAACACGCCAGCGACCTGCTTGCCTATCAATCTCTTCTCTGCGTCCATCTCTGCAGCCAAAAGTTTGTTCTATCAATCCAGAATCGAATCCTCTTTATCTAACCCTAAAAAGCTCTTCTCAATTTTTTCCAACCTCCTTGACCCCCCTGTTCCCCCCCCTCCCTCCACCCTTCTTCCAAGCCACTTTGTTGACTACTTTACAAAAAAGATAGACGACATACGCTCTTCATTTACTAATCCATCTTCCTCAACTACACCTCCAGTAACTTCACCTTCTTCCCCCTTGTTTTCCTCTTTTATCCCCCTGTCTCCCAATTAAGTTCTTACCTTGGTAACCTCTGCCCGCCCAACCACCTGCCCCCTTGACCCCATCCCTTCTCACCTTCTCCAGTCCATTGCTCCGGACCTTCTTCCCTTTCTCACCCATCTTATTAACACCTCCCTCTCAACCGGCTGTTTCCCCAACTCTCTGAAGGAGGCAAAAGTCAACCCTCTCCTGAAGAAACCCACTCTCGACCCATCTGAAGTCAACAACTACAGACCTGTCTCTCTCCTTCCCTTCCTCTCCAAAACTCTAGAGCGAGCTATCTTTAACCAAGTCTCCTCCTTTCTTCACTGTAACAACCTTCTAGACCCCCACCAGTCTGGATTCAAGACAGGCCACTCAACAGAGACTGCCCTCCTTGCTGTCTCTGAGCAGCTTCACACTGCTAGAGCAGCCTCTCTCTCCTCTGTCCTCATCCTTCTAGACCTTTCCGCTGCCTTTGACACAGTGAACCACCAGATCCTCTTGTCCTCCCTCCAGGACCTGGGTATCTCAGGCACCGCGCTCTCACTCTTCTCATCCTACCTCACCGACCGCTCTTACCGGGTAACCTGGAGAGGATCTGTGTCTGAGCCTTGTCCTCTGACTACTGGGGTCCCTCAGGGTTCAGTCCTTGGTCCTCTTCTCTTCTCTCTGTACACCAACTCTCTTGGCTCTGTCATTCGCTCGCATGGCTTCTCCTACCACAGCTATGCTGACGACACCCAACTGATCCTCTCGTTTCCCCAATCTGAAACACGGGTAGCAGCACGAATCTCTGCCTGTCTGACCGACATCTCTCAGTGGATGTCCGCACACCACCTGAAAATTAACCCGGACAAGACTGAACTTCTCCTCCTTCCAGGAAAAGGCTCTCCCACCCACGACCTAACTATTAACTTCAACAACTCAGTGCTGGTTCCGACTCCGACTGCCAGGAACCTCGGAGTGACGCTCGACAGTCAACTCTCCCTGACTGCCAACATTGCTGCAATAACACGCTCCTGTAGGTACATGCTGTACAACATCAGGAGAATACGACCTCTTCTCACTCAGAAGGCGGCACAGGTTCTGGTCCAGGCTCTGGTCATCTCACGGCTGGACTATTGCAACTCCCTCTTGGCAGGTCTACCTGCTAATGCCATTCGACCTCTACAGCTCATCCAGAATGCAGCTGCTCGACTGGTCTTCAACCGACCGAAATTTACCCACACTACTCCGCTCCTCCGCGACCTTCACTGGTTACCGGTGGCCGCCCGCATCCGCTTCAAAACATTGGTACTTGCGTACCGTGCTGCGAACAGATCGGGTCCAGTCTACATCCAGGACATGGTCAAACCGTACACCCCAGCCCGTTCACTTCGCTCGGCTTCTGCCAATCTGCTTGTAGCTCCTTCACTTCGAGCTAAATCACGACTGTTTGCTGTGCTGGCTCCTCATTGGTGGAACGAGCTTCCCATTGACATCAGGACAGCAGAAAGTCTCTACATCTTCCGGCGCAAACTAAAAACACATCTTTTTCGACTATACCTTGAATAGGTAGCACTTAAATGCCGTAGTAGCACTTAAATGTCCCTTACCGATAGCACTTTAGTAGCACTTAAATGGCACTTACGGATAGTACTTTGTAGTTTAACTTTATTGAAGAAATTGTACTTGCTTGATTCTTGTTGTTCTGAGTTTGGACTCACGGTTTTATGCACTTATTGTAAGTCGCTTTGGATAAAAGCGTCAGCTAAATGACATGTAATGTAATGTAATGTAGAAAATAGCGCATCTTTGATACGTTGTCCGTGTTCTTACAGGGTTGTGTCATGCAGACGACAAAATATAATATAGAATATAAAAGTGAAACCAAGGGATTGTCAGTGTACTAAGCTGATATAAGGGCTCTTTGCTCAGTTTCAAACATGCTGAATTAAATACTTTATCCCATTAACAATGTCTCATATCCCTTTGTGTTATGGTTCCTATGGAGATTTGTAGTTTGCCAGCAGGTTGAACAGATTATTGAAAATTCACAACATCAAAACAACGGTTATTTACATGATCTGCGTTTGTCGGTCATGATCGTTTGTTCTCGTGAATGGCTGAATGGTGCGACACTTTAAATGTTGCTGCCGCAAGGAATTGTTACTCACCTGGAAAACATTACAGCCAATTCTATTTGTTATACTGTACCGGCCACCAGGTCCGTATTCAGAATTTCTATCAGAATTTTCAGAGTTTCCATCAAGTTAACTGATAAGGTTATTATTGTAGCAGCGCTCTAGTGGGGCAATATGGTACTATTTGGAGGTCTTTCCACAAAACCCTCTTCTGATCATGACATCCTATTACAGAGACTAGATCAGTCGAATGGCATTTCAGATACCGCACTAAGTTTAAATCCTATTTATCAGATCAATCTAAATTTGTATTTGTAAACGATGAAGCCTCAATGACCACCAACGTTAATCACGGAGTTCCACAAGGTTCTGTGCTTGGACCAATTTTATTTACCTTATATATGCTTCCTTTGGGCAATATTATGAGGAAACCCTCCATAAACTTTCAATGTTTGCAGATGAAACTCAATTATATCTATAGATCAAATCAGAAGAGACCAACCAGCTCGCTAAAATTCAAGCATGTCTTAAAGACATAAAAACACGGATGACCTGCAAGTTATTTTCCTCGCTGAAACCCGAAGCATATCAAGTTTTCTTTCTTACATTTTTATTCACCTGCTTTTCATGAGGATAATTCTATAGTATTTATGCCAGTTTTTCATCATACTGTCCTTGAAAGTATAACATAAAACACAATAACACGGTATGGTAAGCTGTCAGGACAACAACATCTAAGATTGATTATCCGATGCAGTCTGCATTAGAATTACAGATGTCAAAAGTTAACCACCATGTCAACATTTAAGTGTTGAAGTTTGGCTCCAGTCTTGAATGGATGCTATATGTTTTTCAAATCACATCAGAATTAATTGTTTTGGCCAGACTTTGTCTTCTTGTACAAAGTCCTCAGTGTGTGTTGGGTTGGAAGTTGTTTATCTTTTGTAGTTATCCTCCCAAAATACAACCTCGATTGCTACTAGCTGTCTGAAGTGGAGGGATATTGTTGAAATCTTCTTCCATTTTCGCCATTTCATGGAGATTGATACAATTCAAAAACACAACATTCTCAGAGTTTTATGATTGAATAGATTGTGTAACATTTGTCACAGGAAGGAATGAAACTCAACAATCACTGACTCTTCAAAGAGAGAGACAATTAGAGCTGATGAGCAACAGCTGGGACACCTGCTCATTGGGCTTATTAAGCTGCGATGTGGCACAGGCAACATTTTCTGTTGTTGACTGAAGCCATGGCAGCTTTTTGGGCCTTGTCTTTCTGTGCGCTGACTGTCTGGCTAACCAAAGGTATTTCTATTCATTCTTTCTGAAGCGTGTATCAAAATACTGGTTGTGTAGTACAGCAAATGTTGGGGAGGGTAATTACTCAATTCCTGAATTTAGGCTCTTGTTTGCCTGATGGTGGCACAAATGAAAGAAGCAATGCCCTGCTGAGGAGACAAAGAGGTAAGAATATTAGTGATGTTTCCTGAGCTTGTTCCGACACTAACCTTCTTTTCTACTATAGAGCTGTCTCCCAATGAGATCTCCATAAAGAAGGATCTTACACGTCTCCAATCGGATGATTCCACGTTGCTGCAAGCTTATAAAGAAGGTGAGCACTTTCTGTTTAATCCTACTGGATTTCAAAAGACTGTTTAAGCGACCTAAAATAAAGTAGTTTTACTAAAACACAACATATGATGAACTCTTACTGGGTCCGATACTGTACATTATGTCTTTGGGGCTAAATTAAGTCTGAAAGCAGTCACATGAGTTTTAGCTTGAAGCCTTTTAACAAAGCGTTCAAAGTCTAGAGTTGTACATCTTTCGCTTCAATTTTGATTGTTCATTAATCTAATGTCTTTATTTTAGTGCAACTGGAAACCAATGAAGTGGACGTTGAGGCATTAAGTTTCTACCTGAAAGGCAGCAAAGTTGCCAGCAGTATGGTCACGGCATCTGACAGCCTCCCCGGTGGGGGCAAAGGTGGCAACGTGACGGCCTCCGACAGCCTCCCTGGTGGCAGCAAAGGAGCCGGCAGCAACGTCACGGCATCTGACAGCCTCCCCGGTGGGGGCAAAGGTGGCAACGTGACGGCCTCCGACAGCCTCCCTGGTGGCAGCAAAGGAGCCGGCAGCAACGTCACGGCCTCTGACAGCCTGCCCGGTGTAGGCAAAGGTACCGGCAGCAACGTCACGGTCTCCGACAGCCTGCCCGGTGGCGGCAAGGGTACCGGCAGCAATATCACGGCCTCTGACAGCCTCCCCGGTGGCAGCAAAGGTGCCGGCAGCAACGTGACTGCCTCCGACAGCCTCCCCAGTGGCAGCAAAGGTGCCGGCGGCAACGTCACTGCCTCAGACAGCCTCCCCGGTGGCAGCAAAGGCAGCAAAGGTGCCGGCAGCAACATGACGGCCTCCGACAGCCTCGCCGGTGGCAGCAAAGGTGCCGGCAGCAACATGACGGCCTCCGACAGCCTCCCTGGTGGCAGCAAAGGTGGCAACGTGACGGTGTCCGACAGCATCCCCAGTAGCAGCAAAGGTGCTGGTAGCAATGTAACGGCCTCCGACAGCCTCCCTGGTGGCAGCAAAGGTACCGGCAGCAACGTCACGGTCTCCGACAGCCTGCCCGGTGGAAGCAAAGGTGCCGGTAGCAACGTCACGGCCTCTGACAGCCTGCCCGGTGGAAACAAAGGTACCGGCAGCAACGTCACGGTCTCCGACAGCCTGCCCTGTGGCGGCAAAGGTACCGGCAGCAACGCCACGGCCTCCGACAGCCTGCCCGGTGGTGGCAAAGGTACCAGCAGCAACGCCACGGCCTCCGACAGCCTGCCCGGTGGCGGCAAAGGTACCGGCATCAACGTAACGGCCTCAGACAGCCTGCCCGGTGGAGGCAAAGGTACCGGCAGCAACGCCACGGCCTCCGACAGCCTGCCCGGTGGCGGCAAAGGTACCGGCAGCAACGTCACGGCCTCCGACAGCCTGCCCGGTGGCGGCAAAGGTACCGGCATCAACGTAACGGCCTCTGACAGCCTGCCCGGTGGAGGCAAAGGTACCGGCAGCAACGTCACTGTCTCCGACAGCCTGCCCGGTGGCGGCAAAGGTACCGGCAGCAACGCCACGGCCTCCGACAGCCTGCCCGGTGGCGGCAAAGGTACCGGCAGCAACGCCACGGCCTCAGACAGCCTGCCCGGTGGAGGCAAAGGTACCGGCAGCAACGCCACGGCCTCCGACAGCCTGCCCGGTGGCGGCAAAGGTACCGGCAGCAACGTCACGGCCTCCGACAGCCTGCCCGGTGGCGGCAAAGGTACCGGCATCAACGTAACGGCCTCTGACAGCCTGCCCGGTGGAGGCAAAGGTACCGGCAGCAACGTCACTGTCTCCGACAGCCTGCCCGGTGGCGGCAAAGGTACCGGCAGCAACGCCACGGCCTCCGACAGCCTGCCCGGTGGCGGCAAAGGTACCGGCAGCAACGCCACGGCCTCCGACAGCCTGCCCGGTGGCGGCAAAGGTACCGGCATCAACGTAACGGCCTCCGACAGCCTGCCCGGTGGCGGCAAAGGTACCGGCAGCAACGCCACGGCCTCCGACAGCCTGCCCGGTGGCGGCAAAGGTACCGGCATCAACGTAACGGCCTCTGACAGCCTGCCCGGTGGCGGCAAAGGTACCGGCAGCAACGCCACGGCCTCCGACAGCCTGCCCGGTGGCGGCAAAGGTACCGGCAGCAACGCCACGTCTTCCGACAGCCTGCCCGGTGGCGGCAAAGGTACCGGCAGCAACGTCACGTCTTCCGACAGCCTGCCCGGTGGCGGCAAAGGTACCGGCAGCAACGACACGGCCTCCGACAGCCTGCCCGGTGGCGGCAAAGGTACCGGCATCAACGTAACGGCCTCTGACAGCCTGCCCGGTGGCGGCAAAGGTACCTTCAGCAACGCCATGGCCTCCGACAGCCTGCCCGGTGGCGGCAAAGGTACCGGCAGCAACGTCACGTCTTCCGACAGCCTGCCCGGTGGCGGCAAAGGTACCGGCAGCAACGTCACGTCTTCCGACAGCCTGCCCGGTGGCGGCAAAGGTACCGGCAGCAACGCCACGGCCTCAGACAGCCTGCCCGGTGGAGGCAAAGGTACCGACAGCAACATCACGGCCTCCGACAGCCTGCCCGGTGGAGGCAAAGGTACCGGCAGCAACGTCACGGCCTCCGACAAATGGTACTAATGGGTGTGATGGACCATACGTTTTTATGTTCCTACTTCTTGGCTTTAAATAAAACATTTTACCGATATTGTTGTTTCCTTATTTCACCTTCGGGAGAGGGAAATGACCACATTTATCCTGGGATTTGCCGCTTCAGAATTTTTATTTTGCACCAAAAGATCCTTTTTAGATGCGCGCT